>NC_135500.1:209762766-209817230 GCF_052857255.1 Amblyomma americanum
GTTTGTCATCGAAGGCAACAAAATGCTCGTGTTCTCGCCAAGAATCGCTGTACTCTTATTACGCGGAGATGTATACGTATATTTAGCTTTGCATTTGCAGAGTGTGTAACGGGCACCGAACGCCGCCGCGTTGAAAGTACAAATTACCGCACACTGCGTTTTTATATTGTGGACTCGGTAATCGATCGGCATCGGCGTTCACAGAGTATATGTTTTTCGGAATGCGCCCCCTGCTAGTCCACTCTCTCTAACTCCTTTCTTCTATTTTGGCATGCCCCTCGCTCTAAAGAAGTCCCGAATATTTGGTTAGAGCGAAATTTACGGGATTTGAACAAACAATTGCGTTCGCTTTCGTGAAGATAAACACCGCCGGGAATGTATTATTCATGGTGAAACAATACTTCTGCCGGGAATGCGAGGAGAGTTGGGGCAACGAGCAACTAAAACGAGATAAAAAGAACGGCTAAAGAGAAAGATACACTAAGGCAGCCACGCAGGCAAACGGAGTGCTTCTGCTTACGTGCATATTCAAAAAGGCATCATCAAAGAAATTAATAGCAAAGTATATCTGGCGTTGTTCGCAAGCCTACCAAATGTCAGAGGTTAATAAGTAAAGCAACATTCAGCAAAGGATCAGAGAACAAGAGTGAAAAGAATTGCTGTCATTACGTACGTTTCAATTTGACTGCAGCACAGGCAACGCTGCTCCTGGTTCCATGAATAACCCACGTTCGCGTAGGCCTTATTGCCTCATTAAAACGGCCGTTTCGTCCCTGCTATAATAGACTCGTTCAAAGAGGTGCCATTTGCTCGCTACTGTTCCAGACAACTGAGGTGCTATTTGGAGCGTTCTTTGTACCCAACTGCCCTCTTAAGTTCAAGTAAGTACGCAAGCTTTCTGAAAAGTAAAAAAAAAACGGCCAGTAGGTTAATTGATTATACCAGTGCATAACACGGAATTTTTGCTGGACAGCGTTAGAGGGCACTCACGTAGATTTAGCCGTGCAGAGAGCAAAAAGGTTGTGTAGAACACATTATCGGCATGCTTCGGGATAAACGCGCGATATCTAGCGAAGACATTTCGTTAAAAATGGTCTGGATGTAAGCATTTGCAGTTAAACTCATAGGATTTCATCGTCATTTTTGGCCTTGCTGGTCTCAGCGGCTTTGGGAGCTGCGGAAAATGCAGTTCGGTCGCTCTAGACATGTGTTTTGCCCTCTGTACCTGCCATTGAATGGAACTGTACCAAGGCCCGCCCGCCAAGGTGGCTCACTTGCTGGAGTTGAACTGATTATTACGAGGTTGCGGGTTCGGCTCCGCACTGAGACGGCTGCAAAAACGGCCTGACGCTGATAATTCTGCGCACATAAATGAAATCCGTGGTGCCGAAATTAATCTGGAATATTTAAATGGGCACTAAGGACAGCTCCATCCAATTATTGCTCTCAGAAAAAAAATTACTCACTGGCTATGTTGACGTTTGTCCAGCAGCAAAAGAAGCATTTAACGGCAAGACATTTCGCTTTAAAAAAAATCACGTCGTCAGTCGATTCAAACTCGTGACGTCCATACCGAAAAGAACGGGTTTCCACCGTTTTTGAAGTGAATGGCGGTGTAAGGTAGCCTCTGGGGTCCACGCCCCAACATCGGTGTCGACGCAACAATTTTACTTAGAAAATCGGCCGCTGATGGCGACACTTGTTTAAGAGCTCCGTGTTTGGTGAGAGGTTTCTCGGTGATTAGAAAGCTGTACGCTGTTGATAGAGGCCAACTTCTGTTTATGCTCAGCGTCCCTCTAACTAACGGCTCGCCTCATATCCGTGATGAGGCCACCGCGGTGGCTCAGTGGTCATGGCGCTCGGCTGCTGACCCGAAAGACGCGGGTTCGATCTCGGCCGCGGTAGTCGCATTTCGATCGCGAAATTCTAGGGGCCCGTGTCCTGTGCGATGTCAGCGCACGTTCAAGTACCCCAGGCGGTCGGAGCTATTCACTACGGCCTCCCTCATAGCATCAGTCGCTTTGGGACGTTAAACCACCATAAACAATAAACCATCACACTCGTGATGCAGCTTTGCAACGTCTAAATGCGTTAATTTCATAATCTCTGGTTAACGTTCGATGCCAGTAACTGTGCCAGAGAATTAATGCACAAAAAAGACCATACGGGCATATATGAGATGATGTGGTAGCTTAATGAACGATAGAAAAATCTATTTGGAAAATGTACTGCACTGACATTCTGAGCATTTGATTGCTCTCGAGTTTGCAGACATCTTGTTGCGCGCACACTGTTGTGTGCACGCCCGATCACACATGCGCAAAAAAAAAAGAAATCGGTAGACCATCACAAAAAATCCAGAACTGCATTCTGCCGGTAAGTATTCCGAATAGTTTGCGCATATGAAAATGCTCTCTCGTAAAATTTGCCTTCTTCGTTCGATTCCGCTTTTTTTATGCAGTTAAAAGAAAGACAAAAAACAAAGTTGTGGTCTAGTCTGCTTATTACATTTCTAATCTTGGCGACGAAGTTGGAAATTAATTTCTTTAGATTCAGTATAACCAGCACAGCATGGTTCAAATACGTTCAATGCTTAGAGTACAGCTTATGTAGATGTGAGTATTTGCTAAAGTAAAACACGAAAAAATATATAAATATATTTGGCTACCTTGTTTTCCTTTCTTTAATACCTGACTTCCTTAACGCAAACAAGATTTGCTAGTCGCTTTATTCCGCATTTTTACGCAAGCTGCCCTTCATTAATCACGAGGCGTTTGCACCGGTCGCTTCTCTTCAGCGGCTGTAAGACAAAAGGCTCTGAAACGCGGCAGTTAGTCTGAAAAGGTCTTAATTAATTAGTCGCTAAGGAGCGCGCAGTTAGTACGCTTAGGCTAGGCGCGCACTTGCCTCGTGGTCTCAATTTGTTTGCGTACAAGAAAACTAAATAGAGCAGGAAAAATAATGAAAAGATAAAAAAGAAGAAGAGTAATTTCAACGTCTTACGGCGCCGAAAACTGCAGTCTCGCTCTATCCTCAACAAGAACACTCGGAAAAATGTACATGGTTTTGACAGCGGCAAGAATTACAATGAGTTCAGTAGCTAGCGCCGTGTCTGCATCTCCCTACATTAGGAGACGACGAGAAAAAAAAATATTAAAACGAAGAGAGACCCACTTGGCACAAGAATAAAAATATAAGAAGGGGTAAGAAAAAGGTGATCTTTAAAGCAAAACAACGGCGAAAGACCTTTCAACGCTGCGGAAAGAATAGCGAACATTTCTTTCGCTCCGCAAATGTGATTTTATAATTCAAAGCACTTTACGAATCCAAGCGGGCAAGCCAAGCGACGCTACACCGACGAGAGGAAAAAATAAGAGGACAAAAAATGTGCAGAGAGAGAAATGTAATGGAAAGAGCAGGTTTGAAAAGAATAAAGAAATGTGAGCATACGAGATGGCTGCACATCGCCGCACCCTCGTCCCTCAAACGCTGTACTATTAATGCAATCCAGCTTTAAATGCTCTCTCTTTACTTTTTCCTCCATTCTGGGTCTCGCTGTGAGGGTCCGCACGCGAGAAGAAGGCGCCTTGGGACAGCTTCTCTACGCTTTTGCGCGGCTGAGCGGCCGCGCCGCTATTTCGTTCAGCTCCTGCTTTTTTCCTCACCTCGGCAGCGTCGCAAGCTTTCGCGTATGCTCTTCGAGGGCGTTGCTCCTCTGCATGTACGAGAAGAGCGAGCCGGCGAGAAGCAGAGCGCCGACGGCGAGGCGCTACTACGGCCACCGAGCGGCGCATTGAATTACGTTTTTACGTCCCTGCCCTGCCCCAAAAGGGAAAGCCACGGATGAAAGCTGCGCGTGGACGGCTGGCCCGAACAACCGCTACCTAAAGGGGAAACACAAGTGGGAAACGTTGGGTGAAGGAAATGGAGAGACGGCAAAGCAAGAGGTGAGAGCAGAAAACGAAATAAACGAAGTGTCCAGAATGACGAGACGAAAGAGCAAAGAAAAAGGAGAGATGGAACGAAAGTGTCTCGAGTGCATAGGACAATGCGTGACCGAAAATGGCCGGGCAGTCAATTTGCGCGTGCGATCATATCTTTGTCGGTTTTTTTTTTTTTCCGACGCCAAAGCTCGCTGTTATTGCGTCTCTTCTGGAACACGTCGACGACCGGGGTCTCCTTGTAAGGACTCTCTGCCGTCGACAAAAGCAGGGCTCCTGGGCGGGAGAGCCGAGCGCCTGCGAAAATGATGCATGTTGCGGACGGCGGGAATCTAGGGGCGGTGAAAAATGACCAGCCGCCGTTGTAGGCTGTCTGAAAAGAAGTTGTATAAAAGAGAAAGCGAAAAAAAAATTGCCGCGTTGCATAGTAATAAAATACAGTTTCACGCCTGTATAAGGAGCATTGGTACGGAGGGGGGGGGGGGGGGGGGGGGGATAATAACAAACCATACGATTAGCAAATCGCCAGGAAGCGACATTGTGTCGAATAGTGTGGTATTCAAGGAAAAAAAAAGAAATGTGGGAGCAAAGTGCACGACAGAAACAAGGCCCAGTGCTGTACTATACTGGGTATAGGAGCAAGCGCTGCAACGCGTGATATGCTCGTCCAGTGCGGGGTTCTGAGAGAGCCCTTCCATTATAACTCAATTACCGCTTCCGTTCTCCGCTTCCTCGTCGCTTCAGTATGCAGAACAATCACCGAGGAACGCGAAGAACAAGATGAAAAGGGAAAGAAGCGGGCTGGTTTGGCGCATTTTTCAAGTTCACTGCAAATTGCACAGTTTTTCTGCCTTTCCTCGTGGTGCCGAACAAAAGAACGAGCTATGGCGGACAAGCAAAGAAAAGAAAGTTATTTTCTCATTGCCTGTTATAGTAAAGCCCACCACTACTATTTGCACCGTATAGAGGGGACCGTTCCCTCGATATTAAGCCTATTCACATAAAAGGTAACAAAATGACAACTTTTGCAACAACCAGTCGATATTAAGGAAGAAAAAGACATACCATCATTCTGCCTCTTTCTTCTTCTGCTGTGCTACCGCAGCAGTAGTTAGTGTTCACTCATCGCATCCCTGCAGCACCTTCTCCCTTTTCCTTTTTTTTTTTCCTCCTCTGTGTATGACAAGCACACAAAGAGGAAAAAAGGCAAAAGGCGAAAAGACGTTGCAGGAATTCGACAACTGAACACTAACTACTACGGAAATTATAAGCATACACTCGCCAAATTCTTGAAGGAAAAGGTAACGCGGCGTTTCAGGGCCCGTACGGGTCTCCTGTGTTACACAGGTACACGCACAGGAAAAGAAAGAAAAAAAAAACGGATGTCGCACAATGTAATAAGTGAACACTTACTAATCCTGAGGTAGCACGACAACAGGAGACGGAATGCGCGAATGAAACATGTGATAAAACACGCCAGAAACGAGAGCAGATGTTTCAGCGATATTTAAGCGTTTTCTTTTGCCAGATATACGACGGCACCGTCTTTTAAGTGCTAGCCATCAACTTTAAGCTTAAGAGAGAAATTGCCCTAGTAGAAGTACACGCAAAATGGAAAAGAGGCTGGTCCTCATCTTGATGTACGAACAGTCTGGATGTGCAGAGAGCATCATAACCAGAGACCGTATTGCCTCTGCGATAACGGAAACGTCAATACAGCTACACTGGATCAAATTACCCTTCTTTCACAAATCCTCTGAGATCGAGCCGAAGATAAGCGATGCCGCTACTGCCTGCACCTGCTGTCAACCTGGATTAAGTCTTCTTGCCGCTCACGCTCTTAAGTATTGGCACTTTCAATAGCTTCAGGAACGATCTTGGCGCTTGCCGACGCCTCTGGCTGTGCCGTCTCGCTGTATCGTTTGCTTACCGGCTTGAGACCGCTTCGAGTACTATTTTTAGCACTCCAATGCAGCAGGATAGACATGTGCGTGCTTTGTCGATACGCACAAGACAGAAAATGGCGACTTGATCGAATCTAAAACGCAAAGAGCAGCTTACCATCAAGAATGAACCAGCCATCTAAGCCATTTCAGCCAACTGGCAGAAATAACACCAAATTCTATAAAGTAGCAAATAAGAACAAAGGGTGATAAGGTGCAGAATACGGACCGAAAAGGACACCTGCCATGCAGCTTATCGCCTCCTCACCTCAGACTGTCCGTTTTATTGCCCGTTCCAAGGTAAGGCAGGGAATGTAGCAGGAGGCTCCAGACGGCCGAAGCCGCGGCACGCCAGATGCGATACAAAATCGACCAGAGGCATTCGCAGCAACAACTGCAACGCCAAATATGTATCAAAACATATCGCAAAGAGAAAACAAAAACGTCAGAGCAAAGACGTACCACGCTACTCAGTGGCCCTTTCACGCAACTGCATGAGCCCGGCCGACGGACGCTATACCCACTATCGGTAGTGAGACGGACCGAGTAAGAAGAGAGGCCGTTGCTTTCTTATCCCGCTCAGACACTTAAAGGCGTCTCCTCTCTCGTCGGAATGTGCGTATATATAAAGACAGAGAACGGCAACGACTCGTATCGTCGCTCGTCTATATCGAAGCCCCGTGCTGGTGTGCGAACAGCGGCTTTTAGATGGGTTCGTCAGACTGCGGAGAGGACGCGACAGCTGTCGCCGCTACCTCGGAGCACCACCCCCACCGCCGGCGTTGGCGAGAGAAGGGGATGTGCTGCTGCGATCTCGCGAGATATCGCGAGAACGGCACAAATAACAGAACAAGAGGAATACAATATATATATATATATATATATATATATATATATATATATATATATATATATATATATATATATATATATATATATATATATATATATATATATATATATATATATATATGCGGCTTCCGTTTGTAAATGGCTGAAGGAAACGAATTTTGACCAGTTTATGTTATGTTGTGCTTTTTACCCTAAATGCTATGTACTGAATTGTCGCATGTATTGAAAAAAAAGCCATTCGCAACATCGATGCACCCTAGCCGGGTATACAAGAAGCGACAAAATGAATGTCTGCACTGCCGAAAGGTGGTATGAGGATGAACTGCCGAAATGTGGTATGAGGAAATACATTGTGAAGGGGGGGGGGGGGGGGGGGGGGGGGGGGCGTACACGTATACGACAACCCCAGCGAGCCTAGATAGCGCTCTTGTTCCCGCGAATCGATATTCCAAGGAGGAAATACCAAAGCGTTTCCCAATTTGATCTCTGCGTGCGAGTTTCGACATGCCCTGTAACCCTCTCGTGCCGAATTGTAAACAACATGGTCATATGATCGGTATACTGGAGGCGCCGGCGGTATTACATAGGCGGCGCTGCTTTCGCAAGCCGCTGTATACTTGCACATGGCGCGCTGTGGCAACGCCACCTGTCCCTTCATTTTATACTTTTCAATGATTTCGTAGACACGTGCGGGTTTACGGGGCTTGGAAGGTTTGCGCAAATGCTGGTGAAAACTAACCAGAAGAGCAAGGCAAAAAAGAAGGATGTCAAGTAAAGTAGGGCGTCCGGTGGCCTCGTCTATTTCGATGTGTCCTCAGGTTGAATATATAACCGCGCAAGCTGGGCAAGCTAAGACGCGATCCGTGTACGCAGGTAATACAGGTGCGGGGCGCCGTGGAGCTGGCGCCGTATTGAGGAACGGCGCATGTGTCAGCGCCTGTACTTGTACAGACGCTGCTGAACCAATGGATGACGGCGCCTGCGTTTCGAGATGAAATATGAGCGCGCAAGCAAGAATAAAAAAATAAACCACCACGCGAAAAGTTTCGTCACGTATTGCTCGCACCGTAAGCTCTTCTTGTTTCCCCATATTTTCTTTCTATTTTTTTGGCGCTGTCAAAAACTAAAAGCACGCGGAGAGAGAAATCGCTAACGACAGCATGCAGAAATAGACAACGAGAAAATGTGACAAGCGCGGCAGCGCTTATATGGGACGTTCACGTCGAGGAACGGACGTTTCTTTCTTTTGTTTACTTTTTGTTGCGGATTTTTGCTTTTTTTTCTAGAATACAGTTGCACAAGATGAAACGGGAAACGCAAAATTCGATGGTTTTAGCATGACATCTTTACGTAGACGCGTTGCAAGCCGTAGACAAATTGCAGCTTTTTTTTCTAGGAATGCATTCGAGCGCAGAGTCGGGCAACGAACTGACAACAAAATTGGAAGAGAATTGAAATATTCGACACCTCAACTGAGTCGCGCAAGAACACATTTAATGTATGAATGTCTAGCACATGTAAGACAAAGCAATCTGAGAAAAAAAATTCCAGCTATATTTGTTAAACGCTCCTAAATTCAAGATATTTCGGGTAACACCAATAGCTAGCTCTATACTGCTAGCAAACGCCGGAAATATAGTTAACTTCCCTGTCTTAAATTTCTCCTGCATATTTTCTATCTATCCCTGATCTCGAGTCCTACTACATGTCTTCTTCCATCGGCATTTCTTTAATTATTAAGCCGTCTTTTTACGGTGTCCTGACACTCCGTTCAGCAGTGCTGCACCCGCAGGAACCTGCTACGCACAACCTCTGACACCAGGTGGGGTGCGTACGCGATGTTCCAGATTCAGATTCAGACAATTTTATTTCCTTTCAGTTGAAAGGAAACAACTGGAGGAAACAACTGGAGGACAACAACTGGAGGTGTGAACTAAGCGTGCCTCGTACCCCTATGCTTCTGCGAGCAGATAAAGCCTTTTCGCAGAAATACACAGGCTTTCCGGTCCACTTAATAGTTGTGCAGTCTGGAGCGCTTGCGTCGGCTCAAATCATAGTACGCAGCTCGCGAAGAGCGCTGTATCGGACGCTGAACGAATGTACACATAACCCGATTTGTTATTTTATACACGCGTCCAGTCGCTCGACCTTCAATACAGCATTTTTCGCCAAGCAATGCGGCTTGTTCTCCATCGCCAGTGCTTCAAATACGTCGAGGGCACAAGTCGAGGGTAACGGTACAGGGAACGGAGTTAAGTCGCATATTTTAAAGGTAGGCTTCGTTTTTTTTTAATTATATCAATGTGCAGCCCGTCGAATTGAGCGACGGCTGCCCACTTCCGAACGGTCAACGCGGAAGCTTTGTTCGTTTAACAACATGGTTGAGAGCGCTAGAATATGGTAGCGCATGAACGCAGTCACGATTTTTTTTTTTCATATTTCGCGGGCTTTCTTTAAATTGCAGAAAAAAGGACGTTGCCTGAAAAAACTAGATCGGTTACTTTTTAAACCCTTCTACAACTTGGTGAAACGCACGTGACACTAAAGTGATTATTAAAAATATTACATAATTAAACGAAGCTAATTAACTAATTAAAAGGAATTTAAAGAAGTACTCTGATGAACGCCACACCACGGAAACCAACATGTCTTTGGTCTGACGCAGCTCCGGTGCGCCGCTTTTTTAATGCGCAAACATTACTAGGCTATGTCCCGTGCTTCGTGTCCGCAAAAATTGTCCGCACGATTACGTCGTTCTGTGAACATAAATGTGCAAAAGTTTGATTGTGTTAGATAGTGCGCGATAAGATCGTGCTGTGGGAAAAATTTACTTAATGAGTTGCAGTTAATTAATTAAAGATGAAAATTTCAATCAGACGTCACAATAGCCACGAACGTCGACATAACAACTGGAGGTCACAACAACCACGGACGTCGACATAACACCAGGACGTCACCCAATGACGTCATAGAACGCGTAATTGGCGTCGTGGAAAAAACCTGTGTTCTATAAAGTTTTATTATGTTACATCCGCTGAAGTCACCGGACGTCTATACATAGAAGCGACACAATGCTTTCGCATTTCTCCAATGCGGGTCGCCGCAGTGTTCTCCAAGTTTTCTTTTTTTTTTATCCTTGGCTGAAGTTACGTGAAACACACCGTATATAAGAAAGAAGTTTTTACATAGGGTGAACAGGTTGTATATAATGAGGGCAATCGTGTGCACTGCGTGAACGAGCCTGTATATAAAGTGAACAAGCTGTGGGCGCCCGAAAAAAAAGTAACACGATTCATGCACCGAACCGCGATGAGTTCCGCGAGCGCGATCTGAGCGAGCAGTCTCCCGCGAAACCGCGCTCGCCGCTCTGCACGCTCGCGGCCAAATCAATTTGGAGCGGGGTGCGCGATCTTTAGACCCGAGTTATGCGCGACCCCGTTTATGCGGAAACCGAATCGGCATTTCCCAAATGACGGGAAATTGGAAGGAACACGGTTGCTTAGTGTCGGTGGGAAGAGGCATGGCAGGGAAAGTCGGTCCCATCGAGGCTTATCCGATTATGTGTGGCAGGCCCTTTTGTACACAGCGAGAGTCGGTCGTCCTCTATAAAACTGTTCTGCTTACGTGTTTTAGGATTAAGAAAGTTTGCCATCGGCTGACGACCTTAAAGAGAAATAGAGTTATCGGCTCGCTGCCAGGTATCGAACGAATGCAACGGCAAGAAAGTTGAATACGAACTTAGTAGCGGCACGGAAGTATGCGATGCTCACTTCGTTTTCATTTCGAACTTTCCCGACGCAAGCGATCTAAAATTGGTTTTGCGCTCATTTCTCGAGCCTGACCTTTGAAAAATTATTCTGGCGTATGGAAATTACGCAGCGGCCGGTAAGATGTAACCACATCAGGCTTCGCTCGTCCAACTCCATTAAGGACGTCCTTTTCGCTGGAACAATTATATTAGCCCGCGAGTGAATAAATTTTGTGGGTTGGAATTAGGCACTACAAGATGGCAGGAATAGAAGGATAGCGTGGAATCAATTTAGCAGTATTCGAAAATACTCTGTTTCCCGAAGAGCCGGGAAAATTGTGTTAACAACACGGAAGCATCCAAGGAATGAGTGTGACGTTTGCAGAAACACGGAAACACGGGTCAGTGACACCTCACTGTAGGGTATTTTCAGGGATCGGACGCTCCGTTGCCGAACAAATGCCGCGATCATGGTCAAATAAAAGGACGGATCGGCGGAGAGCGCATATTATTCCTAAACGATAGAAGGACCAGCAAACAAGTGGATGTTGTGCAAGTAGAGTAATATATTTCAGAACTTCCCGCAACAGAAGCTAACATCACTTTACACATCGACATCGTGCATCTCTCTAGACGTCTCGTCTATGATGCAGCTTCTTGGCGGTCGTCCAAGGGTAGCCTACGCCGTTATGGTGTTTGCCTACAACGCCGTTACAACGCCGTTACAACGCGGCCGTATACCCTTCCTTTGGAGCCGCAGCTATGAGCAGAAATGCTGCATCGCGATATCGAGAATAAGGAACGGTACAGAAATACAGAAATAAGTTGAAGGAACAAAAGCCAGCTTATCCCCCCCCCCCCCCCCCCCTGATCTTTATTCCTGGTCTTTGGGGCAGAAACCTTTAGTTATGCGCAGGACAAAAACGCTTCTGCGATATTACCAGATTTCACCATAAAAGTAATCTAAAAGGTTGCCTCGAATATAGGAGACTGTGGCTCTTCCTAGTATGAAACCAAGGAAAAAGCGAAGAAAATGCATCTTCCAAGCCGTTATCTTTTGTCGGGGATAGGCTTCAAAAAGGTCTTCATTATAAAGTAAACAAAATTATGTATGTGTTTCATCATCATCATCATCATCATCATCATCATCATCATCAGCCTTACTACACCCACTGCAGGGCAAAGGCCTCTCCCATGTCTCGCCAATTAACCCTATCCTTTGCCAGCTGCATCCACCCTTTGCCTGCAAACTTCTTAATCTCATCCGCCCACCTAACCTTTTGCCGCCCTCTGCTATGCTTACTTTCTCTTGGAATCCACTCCGTTACCCTTAAGGACCAGCGGTTATCTTGCCTTCGCATTACATGCACTGCCCAAGCCCATTTCTTTCTCTTGATTTCGATTAGGATGGCATTAACCCTTGTTTGTTCCCTCACCCACTCTGCCCGCTTCCGATCTCTTAACGTTCCACCTATCATTTTTCTTTCCATGGCTCGCTGCGTTGTCCTTAACTTAAGCTGAACTGTTTTCGTTAGCCTCCACGTTTCTGCCCCGTAGGTGAGTACCGGGAAGATTATGCTGTTGTACATTTTCCTCTTGAGGGAAATTGGTAAACTGCCACTCATGATCGGCGAGAATTTGCCATATGCGCTCCACCCCATTCTTATCCTTCTAGTTATCTCCCTCTCATAATCCGGATCAGCTGTCACTACCTGCCCTAAGTAGACGTATTCCGTCACAATTTCTAGGCTCTCGGTGCCAATTGTGAACTGTTGTTCCCTTGCTAGGCTGTTGAACATTACCTTTGTTTTCTGCATGTTAATTTTTAGACCCATCGATCTGCTCTGCCTGTCTAACTCATTGATCATGATTTGCAGTTCACCTCCTGATTGACTCAGCAAGACAATGTCATCAGCAAATCGCAGATTATTTAGGTATTCTCCATCTATTCTTATTCCCAACTGTTCCCAATTCAGGCCTCGGAATACCGCCTGTAAACATGTGGTGAACAGCATTGGCGAGATCGTGTCTCCTTGCCTGACGCCCTTCCTTATTGGAATTTTATTGCTGACTTTATGGAGGACTATAGTAGCTGTGCAGTTGCTATATATATCTTCCAGTATTTGGACATAAGGCTCTTCTACCCCCTGATTACGCAATGCCTGTATGACTGCTGAGGTTTCCACTGAGTCGAATGCTTTCTCGTAATCAATGAAAGCTATATAGAGGTTGGTTATATCCTGCGCATTTCTCTATCACCTGATTGATAGTGTATGTATGTGTTTAGGCTAGCTTAAACTTTACCTTGAAAAGAGAACTAGCTTTGCCGACATTCAAAACGCAACAAACTATTTATCTCGTCGTGAAGTTCTAGCGTTCGAACACAGAAACGAAGTAGCTAAAAGTCGTTCCAACAGCAGAAAGAAAAATATAATCGCCGGGCACACACTTTTGAAACACAACAGCCAAAGAACTTGCAATTGTCAGACGGATGCTTCACTGCACTACGCCAACTGCCTCTTTTCACCGGCGTCCCTATCAGCACGACGGTGAGTCGAGATTCGACACGCTCTGCGATACAAGCCAGCCAGGTAAGTCATTAAGAAGCTGCGACAAAAAATCTCCACTCTGCGACGGCCCCACTCTGCAAAGCAAGAGGCTATACAGCAAACACACCTGCCCCAACCTATTCAGCAGCCGAGCAAACAACTTTTAGAGCCGAGCGCGGACTTCGGGGCTCTTATTTAAACAAGCTACAGAAGACGTCCTCGCTGTTCTCCTCGCGCAGCGTCGCTTGTTAACGCGCTCGCCTCGACGCGCGTTCTTTCGTCTCTGTTTCGTTTGCTTGCGCTTAAATGCGACACTGTTTACTTCCGAGGACCGTCACCCGAGCTCCAACAATAAACTTCCTTCTTTTTATTGTTTTTTTTCCCCTGAGGCTGAAAACGTGCCCGAGCACTGGCGGTGACAACTCTTATCGCGGACCCTTCAAGCTGACGTTTTTCTTGCTTTCGTTCGCTCCTTAACGCACTGGTTTTGATAATGAAAGAAAAAAAGTTACTGAAATGAAAGAGGAGAAGCAGGGAGGCCCTAGGGAAGAAAAAAGAGGCGGAATCGTTTCTGGAGCACACACTGTCGCTCTCGGAGTTCCGTTATAAAGTTTTAAAGGAAGGAGAAACAAAAGTAAATGTCGTTCATAAGGGGTACACGTTTACTGCGTCTCGGACAATGCAGCGGTGGCAAAAAGTTCCGAGGTGGAAATCACAGACGCCGGAAACCGCAACCGCGTAAAACATAAACTGTGCATGCGCGTATGTGTGCTTGCGACGCATCTTCAGATGTCTTTATAAATCTGAGACACTGAACTGAAATTTTATTTCGCCGGTATAGGGTTAAAAATTCACGGAAGCCCTAAAGTCACCTTACGTGCATCAAGGCGAAAGCCTTTGTGTAGTCTTGTTGAGCTCTGTAGCTCAACTGCCTTATGTTTCTCGAATTAGTCTCGGTTTCAAGGTACGACATACTGCACCTTCGTTTATCCGGTGTGTTCGTTACATCCGGTTTCAAGTCACGACATACTACACGATGTAATTGTCATAATTTATTATGATAATTTTAGTACCATTATTTGATTCATTAATTATAATAATGATATAGCGATTACCTTACATTCATTAATGATCAATTGATTATGTCAATTATTGATGACTGTTGCAGACCTTGGATGACGTTTGGTTCGATTGACAGGTGGAGCGAACACTTCTTGCACACGTTTCCTGCAGACAGGTCTTGCGCGCATTGATGAGGCAAGAAAGGCGTTCGCCTAAAAATAGGCTATACCGGACGCCACTCTGCAATTCTTGACAACACCTGCGTGTTTACGAAGAAATGCAATATCTATAACCGAGTTCCAGCGCAGCCATTGGCGCTCGCGGGAACTACTCGCATGATGTAACAGACTGCATGTCATTTGCGCCCTTGCCGCCGCGTGGCTAAACCAGCATGACCAGAGCGAAGCCGACAGATCGCTTATATCAAAGGGTCGCGATGACGTCACGAGCGAGAAAGAAAAAAAAACAAGGTGTTTCACGAACGTGCGTGCCTCGCAAGAAGAAAAATGCACCTGAATGCACCAGAAGCGTGAAGAACGTTGTCAAAGCATTCTGAACCTAAGCGGTACGCATTACACCAAATTTTACACCAAATACCAATAAATTAAATGTGATGGCGTGCATTATTTATTCGTGCAATGACTCGCGCAATAAGTCAGCAATCTCGAACACAGACGCCGAAGAAGAAACTCGTGCGCGGATGATACAATGCCACCCAGTAACGCTTCAACGGCGCCAACTCGGTTAAATGGTCTAGACAGCATTACTTTTAATTCGTGCAAAAAAAAGAATAACAAGAGAAAAACTACGAGAAAAAAAAACGAGCTATGTTACGGCCAAGAAAACTTTGCCAAAACAACAAGACAAAACTGACAGACGGGGCCGCACTGCTTCGCCCCGCCTCTCACAATGAAAACACAAAGTGTCAAGCGTAGAAGCACGTGCACGCGAGGGCCCAGCGCTTAACTTCGTATTCGCCGCAAAAAAATCTATATATAAATAAAAGCGCACAGAGAAGGAACATAAGAAAAGAAGCACACCCTTAAGAAACACAAACGCCCCGTCTCCTCAACGAAGAAACGAGCAGCGGGCCCTCTACAAGGCGTGTCACCATTTCGAGACACATTTCCTCCGTGCGATAACCACGTTGTTCGCGGGTCCTCCACGAAACCAAGGTTAGAGTGACGGAAGCAGCGCACTGTGTAAAAGCGAGAGTGGTCCTGCTCTTAGTGCCGCCACCGCGTGCCAAGTACGCTATACACGTAAAAAGCTTCGCGGAAGAAAGCGTACTTTCTGTGGCACGCGCGCAAGCAGAAAAGAACGGCAGCTCCGGCGTCGGCAAATTTTGCTGCGCGGCCCCGTGTTATGTGCTTTTTTTTTCTGACTAGTTTTGTTTGAAGGCACCCAAGAGAGACTTGCCACTCTCTCTTTCTCTCTCTTGGACTCAAGCAGTTGGGCTCAAGCAGTTTCAAGAACTCCGCGGTTCTTAACAGCTCACGACGCCAGCGTCGGACCGAACTCTGTTAGGTACGTAAACACTGTGGAAACGAAAATAAAGAGGAAATTTTGGGGAAGAAAAGGGCGCGCGCCTGCTTGACGAAAGGGAGGAGGAAAAAAACGAACTTTCGTGTACCAGTCCTTCGGACCGTAGCCTCTCGAGAGCAGCCATGCAGAGACCAGACTCACTCCCACACCGAACGCCGCCTCTTGCGCTTCGATGGGACTTTACGTCCTGGAACAAAGGCGCCACAAGACGGCTCCTTGGCCTATACTCAGACCCCTGGTCCGGAGACCGGGTCCGCTGCCAAAGGCAACTAGCGACAACAACAACAAAAAAAACACAGTGGCGAAGTGACCTGCCGCCGCGATTCTGTGCCGCGTTTCTACCTTAGCTTCTCGCGCGCTTTCGTTTCTTTTTTGTTTTTGTTTTGACGAGGCGTTATTTCTCGGCGAGCTGTGAGGAAATTATTGCCTGCGACGCAAGCGCGATAAATCCCCGACCTATACTCCGTCTTCGACGGGCCGAAAGCGCAATCACTCACTCTCAACCCTTTTATTCCCTCGTTCTTTCCTCTCCATCTACACCGTCTCTCTTTCCCACATTTTTTTACGTCTTTTTGCTAAAGTGCAAGCGTTCAGCTCCACGATTCCGTTGATGGATTCGCTTAGAGGCTGAGAAGCGAGATAATGTCCCACACGGTCGCTATCAATTTCCTTTTCTTTTTATTTTTATTCTTATTAGAGTGTCTCTTTGCGCTCTAATAAGAATGACGTGATCCTGCTCCGCGCTCTTAACGTAAGCTCCCTTCGTATACAGTGTGCCAATCCTTCGAAATCCGTTAAAGTACTGCATCGAAGCACGATTCGGAGCGACGCATTCGAATAAGATAAGAAAAAAAAAACAAGGTAATAGAAAGGAAGAGCACAAAATGATTAGAAATTGGCTCAGGGCGTAAGCTCTTTTCATGCGAAATTCCTGTCGCAATCATGAATCATTCAAAGGTGCATCCTGTGATTGCATTCCGCACGCAGGGATAAGGGCGACTCAAAAGAATCGACGGGAACTCGCGAAAGTGGGGGAAAAAAAAACGAGAAAATGGTAAGGATCAAGCGCTCGAAATCTTCAGCACCTTGAGAAGCAGGCGCGAATAGATTTTTCGCATTGAAATGCCCATCGTATTCCGGAATACGACGCATAGACAAAGAGTGCTCTGAAGGAGCGTACGAGGAGAGGAAAAGAGCGGAGAGAAAAAGGGGTGAAAGAGAGAAGAAATGAGGCTCGAAGGGATTTCGAAGAACCGTCGCACAGAGGATACAAGAGAATGAGAACACGCTTTCCTTATTTTCTTCATATATCTTCAACGCGTCGTTCAAACCATCTTAGTTTTTTTGGCGCACTCTCCCTATACGCTCAGGGATTATCCGGGTAATCAACACATTCCGGTTGATGAACTTCCTTTTGAAGCCCGCGCTCCCCACTCGCGTAAGAGTTCTCACGTCGGCATAATCACTATTTTCTTTTTTGTTCCCCCGACGGTCATTTTGTATGGATCTGGGCCGCGCAGAACGGCCCCACTACGTTTCTATGCGTGCCTAAGGGATTTAGGGAAAGGCTCTGATCCCGGCATTGAAGACGTGCGTATGCAAATGCGCCAACAAATGCAACGTTGAAAAACGAAAGAGAAAATCGGGACACACGGAGCATAATAGGCTGCTCTAACGAAAAGGCATCAGTGAGAGTGTGCGTACTGTTCTTCCATGTCACTGAACGTAGAGTAGCCGACGTCTTTTCCCTAAAAATGGTTGCTCCTGGAGTCGTTCGCCCCCGCCTACCGAATCAGATCAACTCTTGAACTTGTCTAAGGCGAGCTAAATGCTCCGCAGGCTAAAAGGGAACTGTAAAGGCAAAGGTAAGAATGAGTTTTCAGAAATAAATTACGACATTCCGTTTCTTTAGAGCTAGAGTATAGTGCGCAGATTATCTGGTCAGAAAATCAAAGACAACCGGTCTGTATATCCACCGTTATATTTAGATGAGGCACATATTGGATACAAAGTCCGCTATGACATATGCGTTTAAGAAGTGACAAGTGTATACTGTTTGGCGATTTCATCGAGTGGCTGCAGAGCTCCATTTGCTTCAAACATTAGCAAGTCGTAAAAAAAAAAAAAGATAAGGACTGCAGTTGTGTTCGACAATATAGTACTACAGCCCAAGAGGGAGGCAGCATGAAAAAAGGAGGCATTCAAAGTTATGCTGATGTAAACGAAAAGAAAATAGTGCCCAAAATATTTTTTTTTATTTTTGATTACAGACCACCGGAGCACGTTTACGAAACGAGTCAGTTTACCTGTGTTCAGTCCATTAACTCAGAAGGGAAAGATTGCATGTCCACCGGAAAATTAAGGATAGGAAAGGAAATGCTAAACCACATCAGACTTCCAGCTTTTGATTGAGGATAGCGGTGTTACAGTCCATCAGCGTTCGAACACGTAAACAACATCTGCTCGTCAGCACGATTAGCTTGCCCATTAAACAAGCTCGCCCCTCAAAACAAAGGCGGTAATGGACGCAAAGAGATATTATACTGCCTTTAAATTACCGCTTCGAAGGTAATAATCTCGAATTCTAGCGGATAATACTGCCGGCCGCATCTCCTGAAGAGTTTTCCATTCTTGCTTCAGAGAAGAAGGCCGCCGAGCTTCTCAAGTGGCAGATGACTTGGGCTCGCCGTCGGGAGGAAGCTAATATACGGGAGACACGTGCCGGAGGAAGCAGCGGCTGCGTATACCCGAGCGCTCCGTTTAATTTCCGCTGGCGCAATTTCCGACCACCACGGGACACGGGCCATCTATCTCCTCCGGTCCGCCGCCACCGGTGCGCAGTCGCCGCCGATAGCGCCACTGCGCCACTGCAGACACGCGCTTGTGCGCATTAATAAGCGCTCCGGCGTGTACAAGCACGCGGTCATATACGCACGAAACGGGGCGCACCGCGAACAGCACGTGCTGTTTGTTCGACGCCGACCCTTCGCGTCGATGGCAGGATGGCCCGTCGAGTGCCTTATTAAAGGCTGGCGCAGCTCGGTAGGACGGGAGCAGGAAATTAGCGGCGCGTCGAGTTTCTGGTTGTCCCGCAACATCACACTGTACTGAACAGCGATCGACTGCATCCGTTGGTGCGTGTGTCATCGGTGTTATGACGGGATGGTTTCCGACACTGCGTGTGTTTCTGTTCGTTTCTGTTTTCCTCTAATGAGTGACGCATATAGTCGTGCGGACGTCCTTGAGATTCAGCCGAGAGCAGAAAGGATCAAATATCCTGTCTGTTTATTTCTTTGTTTGTTTTGCCTCAATGGCCGCAGGCGTAACAGCGTTACGCTTGTCGTCACAGATAGATGTCGCGAGTGAAGTTGCTCGTAAGCTTCTTTCCATCCACAGGAGATGGAAACGTCATTACGGTGGAAGGACGCCTTCGGCATTAATGTACTAAATACAAG
Organism: Amblyomma americanum; assembly: GCF_052857255.1. Taxonomy (NCBI): domain Eukaryota; kingdom Metazoa; phylum Arthropoda; class Arachnida; order Ixodida; family Ixodidae; genus Amblyomma; species Amblyomma americanum. The sequence continues at coordinate 209,781,862 of NC_135500.1, forward strand.
TATGGATATGATGTACTGGAATAAACTGAATTCGACTACTGATCCGGAGTTCCCGGGTTCGAACCCGACCGCGGCGGCTGCGTTTTTATGGAGGAAAAACGCTAAGGCGCCCGTGTGCTGTGCGATGTCAGTGCACGTTAAAGATCCCCAGGTGGTCGAAATTATTCCGGAGCCCTCCACTACGGCACCTCTCTCTTCCTTTCTTCTTTCACTCCCTCCTTTACCCTTCCCTTACGGCGCGGTTCAGGTGTCCAACGATATATGAGACAGATACTGCGCCATTTCCTTCCCCAAAAACCAATTATTATTATTATTATAATAAACTGAATATACAGTGATTGTACTCTATATAAGAAGCCTTGCGGCGTGTCGGTCCATCAATTTTTATGCACCGTGCAATGCGCAGACAGTTGCGAAAAAATATAGAAGAAACAATGTAAACGTTCTTTGCGCTTAATACTCCGGCTCTACGGCATAACGGCCTTCCAGAGAGCGACAGCGCACAAAGTGCGGCCGAGACGACGCTAAGGGTCTGCGTTTATGCTCTAATGACAGTATACGCACTGCGAGGTGATTTAGAAACGATATAGCTAAGCACGTACTGAAATGTGTGTCACGAACTCATTCTCGCTCGCGCTCGGGCCTGGGACGCGAAATAAAGTTTCTCTCTCTCTCTCTCTCTCTCTCTCTCTCTCTCTCTCTCTCTCTCTCTCTCTCGGGGAAGGGGGCCGGTCGTATACGGTGACTGCTGCTGAGCTACTGCTATAGCACAAGTTGCTGGCGCTGCTGCTTCTGTAGCGGCAGTGCGAAACCTTTGTAGAGGAAGATTAGATAAGAATAAAAAGAGAAAGAAAAAATGCTCTTGCGTATTGTGGCTCCAGCTTTCTTTTACATCTTCTCCATAGCCGTCTGCGACGACGCCTTTTTACTCTGAGTTTATGGTGCGTTCGATAACACTGACAGCATGTTTCACAACGACAACGTACAAAAACAACACATTCATGGTGGTGCTTCATAAGTAAGGTAGCCCGAGTGCCACTACAATCAAATCATCGCCATTTTGAAGAATGAGAACAACAGGGATGAGTATTGCATAATAAAGCCAATTCTGCCTATTTCTCTCACGTGTACTGTGGGATGTCATTGCACGTTAAGGTCGAATTTCGATGGAGGCGAAACTCTAGAAGCCCGTGGTAGAAATTTTTGGAGTCCTTCACAACGGCGTCCCTCATAGCCTGAGTCGCTTTGGGACGTTAAACCCCCTAAACCATAAACTAATGGTCTCCAGGTGGCTGACATTATTACGGAGACCTCCACTACGGCGTCTCTTTCTCTCTCTTCCTTCTTTCTCCCCTTTCTCCATGCCTTCCCCCTCGGCGCGGCTCGGGTGTCCACCTTGAGCAAAGCAGTTACATTGCCGCTTTCTTTTCCTCACAACTAACTGTCATTATTCTTTGAATGAATGCGCCAATTATCGCTGATTTAAGAACAACACAAGAGTCGGTTCGCGGCTGGAAGAAAATTAAGAAATGTTTTCCAATAAAAACTTCCAAAACAAAAACCACTTGCAAACGCATGAGATTTAGGTGCAAACTCTTCCGCAGTGAGCCAGCGCCACGTTCAGCCCAGCGCCGAATTTCCTTTCTTCACAGCAACCGACCAAGGGCGCGCTCGCGGACATCTTCCCACCCCTGTGCTGCGCTTCGCCAAGGTCTCGAATAGTGCATACGACCGCACAGAAGAACACAACAAGGTAAGGAAAGGGACAGCTTCAAAGTTCGTGTCCCGGCAGCACCTAGGCACAAGTTTGTCAAAACGCGAGAAAGAAGCGGAGAGCTGCTTTCCAAAACGTCACGACAACAACAGGGCAGAGTGGCGAAACAGCATACCGCGACGATGTCACCGTTACAAGCCCACACATCTCCCAGCTGTAGGCAGACCTCCGACCCGAAAGAACAAAAACGAAAGAAAAAGGTAATAAAAAGAAAGAAGTCCTGCGGAATTTCAGTTCTGTGCGATTTGTTCTTTTCATAAAGCCACTCCGGTCCTCCAGGTCACCAATGGATACTTGTTTGTATCTTTAGGAATACCGCCTCTGCTTGGCAAGTCTTTACGTCTGCTTCACGCGCCCCGCGTTCGGTTCGGGTAGAATAGGCGTTGCATCCGCGCACATATATCGCGACGAGAGGTCGCCTATTGGAGTCGACGCGCGAACGTTCGGGCCTGCTTTTCTGAGCGGACAGCTTGCGCGCAGTGGGTTTAGGGGAGAAGGATACAAAGAGCGGTGGAGCAAAAAAAAAGAAGAAAGAAAAAAAAACAGTCTAGATCGAAGACTTTCTTTTTCTTTCTTCGGGCCCCTCCGACGGGCGGGGGGCAACAGTGTCGATACACAGCGAGGCACGGAGGTGGTCGGCATCTCAGCCGTCATTTACATCACAAATGCAGCTCGCCGTCGCCCGGCATATCACCCAACACAAACACCACCGCCGTCGTCGCCACCAACCAACACCAATGCGCACACGCTTCTCGGGCCGAGATCTTGGGGCTGGTGTGCGCGCCTCGAATAAGGCGCGAAGAGTCGAACGCAAACAGGAAAAAGGGGGTTAAGAAGAGAGAGGCAGGGAGGAGGTGTTCCGATAAAATTCAGCAGAGACACGGTTGACCGGAGCGCGCGCGAACCTTTCGGCAGTTTTGAAAACGCCGATTTCTCATCGCACGGCTGCTGGGGAAGAAAGTAAAATACAGTGTAAAGACAGAGACGCATAAATCAAGTAACTCTTTTTTCTTCTTTTTTGCAACTTTCTTTTTTGTTCTTTCTTTTTTGTTTTTCTGCGTGTTTACCACCGAGGAGCCAAACGAATTCGCAGGCGCTCACCTCGCGTCGCCGCTGGCACAGAATGCGAAGCTCGTGTGCGCACGTGAATAACTCGGAATCAATTACGGGGCGGCGTCGTGAGAAGGGAAGGCAACACACGTGGGTGCGGGTGCTAAAGGGAGAGTCGGCGGAATGAGTTTCCGTTCGACTAGAGTGACGAGAGGCATTAAGTGTGGGACCGGAGATACACTGTTGCTGACGAAGTGTTTGACCTAAACGACACGTGTAGCGTAGCAGAGACGGTTGCGAGCGGGCAGTGTTGCGTGAATGTAGGTTACTGCTTCGTGATATACTCCCCCCCCCCCTCCTTTTTTTTTAACGCTAAGACACTCCAGAGAGGCGAGTCGCGTATCTGAGGCGATTGCTTTTGAATCTGCTTGTTTATTCGTGCTGTACTGATTAGCCGATTTCTGTTCCGGCTCGAAACCTGTGTGATGCAGGTGACCGCGCAGCATTTTTGAAAACAGGTGCGCCCAGAAAAACGAAGATAATCGAAAGTTCTATCTTGCGATGATCAGGATAATGAACAGGCTGGATGATTTCTCAATATTGATCGTTTTATGCCTTCGCCTACTGTAGGCTGTATGAGAGAGATCAATCGTGCTGCTGTTTTAAGTCAAAGCGCGAAATGATACCATCCCCCCTCCCCCCCGTATCTCTCCTGCTGTTATTGTTACAAAAGCCCCCGTGATCTTAAACAACAAATTCTCCTCAGTGTTTCGGTATGCGAAACACTGAATCAGATGGAGCAACAACAATGGCGAGAACGAAAATGAGAGAACAATATGCTACGTGCAATGGGAGGCAGGGAGGTCGGCCTGGTGTAGAGTGATTTGGGAGCTGATATGATTTGAAGATAAACAAACGCAAAAGAGACAGAGGACCCGAAAGAGAAGCACGAATTAAACAAACAAGAAAGTGCTTTCATTACGCTGAAGCTACGCCTGGACTAAGGCATAAACCGCAGTGCATTATCCAGATTAATTTAGGCCATCTGGGTTTCACAGAATGCACATAAAACTCTGAACAACGGCATCTTTTCGATTTAATTTGCATACAAATGCAGCTGCCACAAGAACAAATACAGTCCAAGAGGATGCCTGTTTGCAACCGCATAGTACACTAAGTTTTAGGAAGACTTCTAATGAGTGCGATGTTGGAAAGCCAGCTAGGAGAGGGGCAAACGGCCTTATATGAGTCCCAAGACCCTGTCCGGTTCTCAGCTGAGGAAGCAATGCAGCGGCGAGAGCACTTACTTTCAGCAAGCACAGACCACAGTTCACAGAATCTGTGTGCGTATTATGATGCACGAACGTGAAGCCAAACATTTTAGCCCGCGCAGCAGACACGTGTGGTCACGCTGACCGCAGAGTGGTAAACTACAGGAGGCCAAGATAGGATCAGGCTTAACGGAGGCAGCTGTGGAGGTTGTCTGGGAGAGCCCTTGAAGTGTCTTGCCATCTCGTTGCGAACAACATCGGATGGAAGGAAGTTGGCATCCGGTCGAGCGAAAGGGGATAGGAATGCACGAAACCGTGATTCAGAGGTGATTCTTGGCTTTGGAGCGGAAAGTTGGGCTCGAAGTTATTTCTGGCTGCACAGAGGACTGACTAGCCTTGCATTAAATGGGCGGAAATTCCAAAAATTTACGGCTCCACATATTGCAGTCATACGCGCTCAGCTGCAGGCAACACGATAATCACACTCTTGAAGAAGAAAATAGAGAAGTCTAGACGAGGGGCGCACTAAGAACGCATGATCAGCAGGCTAGCAGACCTGTCTGTCACGCCTTAGTTTGTCATCTGCTGCGTCGCCATTAACGTTTTAACGGCTTAGACAAAGCGGAGGTGACTAATCCCTGTGTAAGCGGTGCGGGTTTTCTTAGGGACAGTTGTTGCATACTGGAAGAAACGGAGGAGAAAATAACGTTAGTCCACTAATATTTATGCGCGCTTATAGCAGGCCCTAGCTGCCTAAATTATTCCACAGCGACTGGAACGCGCTGTGTGTCTATCCTCCAGAGCCCACAAAAGCGTCCAGGCGACATATGCTGTTCCAACTTTTCTTTTGCCGACCCGCAACGAAACAAAGCCGCGAGGCTTTCCCGCGAGACAGCTAAGTCATGCGGACCCCTTTCCAGGGGTTGTAATTGCTTTCTGCGGGGAGCACTGCGGCAGAGCGTCACGCTGGGAAGGTATGGGATAACGCACGCGATTCGGGGACCCTTTGAGGCCGGCCGCGGCGGTCCACGGCAGCGCGAGAGGTTTTAATGACGCGTACCATCGGTATGCATTGTGCGGCCGCTACGCCATCACCCCCCCCCCCCCCTCACCCGACTCCTCTTCGGCTTCTTTTAGGCGTCGCAGGGCTTACAGCGCGAACCGCTTCGCTGCATAGCTCCGTCCTGTATCTCGTGCGGCCAGCTGCATGCGACTGTTCAACCCTTCCCGCTAAAAGCAGAGCTTTGCTATCTTTCTTACTGCTCTGATAGTTTTTTTAGGCGTCTGATTTCCATTCTACCACGACTTTTTATTTCTTGCTTCCACCCCTGACTGAGAGTCATCAGCAACGTTCCAGACAGTCCTTTCGTCGGTCGCTTGAAAATTTTCGTTCTTTTCAATTTTTTTTCTTTTCTTGCGTGAAATGTCACTAGCATTTTGGAGATTTACCTCTTTCAGTCTCCCTCTCTCTCCACCTTTCTTTTTTCCCGCTTTGTTCAAAGCGTCAGCTCTCCGGTTGCATACAGTTCATTTGCCACATCCTCGCTTGAGTGCCTCGCACTATCTGCATTTTATATACGTGTGAGCGGGCTGAGCGTTGAAATATACGCTTTCTAGAAAAAAAAAAGAATTGGGCTCTTAATGCTTGCATACCTCTGCGTTTGTACAAGGCAGGCCCGCAAAACCCAGGGGGCGGGAACACACGGTATGGCGCAGATGACGCGAGATCCGCGTTTCGCCTCTACTAAGACCAAGCATAAATGTCAAGAAGGAACAATAAGGCGAATGCCTGCCAAGTCGCCAGCGTTTGTTTTCGTGCAGACATACCAGCAAGACTATTTTTTCTATCCGCCAGTCCAGCTTAGCAGAATTCCATTCTTCGAGAGTTGTCTGTGTCGTATTCTTGCATACCTGTGTTGTTCCTAGCTTGTCCCTGCTGTGCTCCTTCGCAGTCACACCGTCCCACACTGTGCACTGTGCAGCGTGTTGAACTAAAAACTTCTCGAAATGCAGCCCACGTGTTTCATGTGGGTGCTCCTTATTCGTGCCTCACTCACGGAGGAACTGCTCCCGGCGGGTCTCTGCGAGCTTTTCGGTTGTTGAGGAATGCAAGCTATGTAAATCTAGTGTTTGTGCCTGAATCATTATAGCTGTTGAGGCCCGCGTGACCAGTGTTGCTGCTTTTCTGTGGCTCTGACGTCATAGGACATCTCGGAGCTCAGATACCGAACGCACAATCGCTGAGTATAACTACAGCAATAATAAATTATTTAGCGTAGATATATCAATCTCGGAGCGTGTATCATTATTTCTGTAACTCTACGCAATGTTTTGAAATAAACAACACGCAAACCGAAAATTTCATGTCTCAACGCCTTTAATACATATTGCGTCTATCTCAAAGTGTTTCTGGAGGACTTAACTAGTCCGGAATCGACTGGCTTGGCTAAACACCGCAAGTTATCAGGCGTCGACAGCAGCTTGGCATTTCTATAGTCAAAAAGCAAAAAAAAAAGGATCAGTGGAAAGCCATTAATCGCTCGCTACTGTCTTTCGCGGGTGTTAGAGCACAGGAGAAATGAGATAAATATGCCGCACGGCTCGGGCCACCGTGCACTAGCATGCACATCTCCCAAACACTCGAGCAGGAAGGGTGATGGTACCCTTTCGGCGGCTCTTGTAAGACGACGAAGATAGAAGACCACTCCCCCCGTTGTATGGTTAAAGTTATTGGGGCATTCTCTGCAGCCTTGTTTCGGCTGATTCGTACGCTTAACACAACAATCTTGCGGCAACAACGTTTGTAGGCGCCGTAGGCGAACGTTGAACGAATTCTGTCCTAAAGAACTTTAGTTGAATTTCCGCCGAGCTCGAACGGTTCAGCTTTTTTCCAGTCATTCATTTACAACGGCACACGCTCGGCTGAAACGCTGCCGTCTTGAGCGCTGCGTATCTTTCACACACAAAATGAGAACGAACACGAACAGCGCAGCAGCAGCAAAGAAGGTCGCCACACTCCCATCCGACAAAGCGCCTTCCTTTAACGCCGGACAAACAATTCAGCTCACGCGGTTTCGTTACAATGACATTTTCTTCGCGATCGTGTTTGTTGCCTCATATTACACACAAAACGCGAAGTTGCCATACGCACGCGCGGCAGTCCGACGGCCTCTTCGGAGGCCAAACCCACCCGAGAAAGCGCGCTGGACCTCGCCGCAACCGGCGACGCTTTCGTTCTCGTTTGGCAAACGTGAAAACCCGAGACGACAGAAAGGAAAAGATAAAGACGGAGGGGGGAGGGGGCAAAGTTCCGTACGGCGGGGAGGAAATGAGCGGGAAACTCTCCAAATTAGACACCCTCGGTTCGTTACTCGGAATCTCCCGCGAGAACACTCTTTATTCTCGCATATTTTGTCTCCTCCCATTTTTTCTGTAACGCTTGTTTCTTATCGCACTCCGCCGTCGTCCATTCCCGCAGCGAGCCCCGTGGAAAGAGAGTGCGGGAAAGGGGTTGGCTGACGTGTGGTGAAGCGCAGATGACAGTGGAGAGGAGGAGGAGGCCTCGGCGGAGTGAATGAAGGCAAGAACGCGGCGCGGCGCCAACTGCGACGAATTTCGACGCCGCTCGCGTAATTATGCGAGACGATTTCGCGCCGCGAACTAAGGCTCGGAGGGGGCATTTTCGGTTTGGAATGAGGAACGCGTTGCGGCGTCGTCTTTGAAGAAGAGGGCGGGGTGAGACTGGCGAGGCGGCGGCAATTCCCCGACGAATGGAACGAGGCGAAGCAGAGCCAACGGGCGCTGTGCACACACACACACTCACTGCTCCCTCGGGCACGTTTCGCAGAAATACGGCGCGGCTGAGTGAGCGAGCGACGAGTGTTTGTTATCCTCCGGGAAACTGGGCGCTCAAATACAGCGCTCGCGATCCAAGAATGTCTACAGTGACGTTTAAAAGAAGAGGGCGTTGCACTAAGGCGGTGGTGAAAGTAATATCAACGCTACCACGCGCAGTGCTCCTGCATATCAATCCTAAGAAAGAAAGAAAGAAAGAAAGAAAGAAAGAAAGAAAGAAAGAGAGAGAGAGAGAGAGAAAGAAGTGCAGATACAAGGGCGAAACGCCGGGTGCGACTGCTGTAGGAATGCACTCCCCCCGATTAACCACACAAACCCCACTACTTGTTGTTTGGTTTAGTTTTGTTTATGGAGGTTTAACGTCCCAAAACGACTCAGGCTATGAGAGACGCCGTAGTGGAGGGCTCCGGAAATTTCGACCACCTGGGGTTCTTTAACGTGCACTGTCATCGCACAGCACACGGACCTCTAAAATTTCGCCTCCATCGAAATTCGACCACGACAGCCGGGACTACTAGTTGTTGACCTCTGGTAGAGTGGCACATACCCCCCAGTGGGGGCTGGCCAGGGTGCGTAGTACTAAGTAATCAATTACGTCAAAGTGTCCCTCCTGTAACGCACCCCGTACTTCATCGAGGCTATGTTGCACTTCGTCCAATACTTCTTCGAAGCACACCTGGAAAACATTAAGCTGTCTTGCTCTGTACGCGGCAATGTGTGCAGAGTACGCTTTAAACGGCTTGGGTCATGCCATTGATCATCATCACCGTCATAACGAAAAAATCGTCGTCATCATCATCATCAGTCGAGCTGAGCCCACTGCCGGACATATGCCTCCTCTCCCTCTGACCTCCACTTAATCTTGTCCTAAGCCAGCTCCAAACTTCCTTAACTCGCCCGCATTTATTAGTATCCGCATGTTGTGGTATTTATTGTTATTCAGACGTGCCTGAATCCGTATTGCTAATCAGGTCAGCGCTGCAGTGTGGGAGCAAGAGTGGGCGAAATCTGTTGTCCGAGTCCTAGAATCCATTACTGAGGTAGGACTGCGCGAATAAGACAGGAGACATAGAAACGAAGGCGCCACCACAGGCACTTTCGTTTCTATGTCTCCAGTCCTGCGTTATTCGCGCAGTCCTTTTTATTGCAATGAACCAACTAGTCTCCAAGAACGTTCTACGTAGACGGCAATTAAGCATTAGAAATAGAGGAAGGAAACAAGAAAGGGGGCGTCTCAAAAGTTTTGATTTTGAAGATTCGATACAGGCTACAAACGCAAACGTACTGGTTCAGACAATCGGCTGGAGGAGCCCCTGTGATCAGACGTTTCGAAACATGTTGGTATACGCCAGCTGGTCTATGCTTTATCTGAACATTACTCAATTACTAACGCTGCTGCATTACACTGTTACAGCCTAGTAAAGGACGTGTACAACCTTTTACATTTTCATTGTTAATAAGTCGTTAAAACTTGACGTGAGCTGAGAGCACCAATATCGAAAATACCCGATAGAAATACGACCGCACCCAAGGTTCTAGATGCCTGCTTGCGCCGTTGTTAACTTCGACATGAAGGAAACGTCATAGCGAGATGGAGTATGCCCTGCCGAGCAGCACGGAAACGAGACTAAGATATATATATATATATATATATATATATATATATATATATATATATATATATATATATATATATATATATATATATATATATATATATATATATATATATATATAACCACGATACAGTGGCAGCACAAGTCTCGACGCCCAGCGGACACCGACTCACCCTACGGAAGGCGTTCGCAATCTCGTCCGGCGCAGTCAGCTTCCTGGCAACATCTTTTTTTTTTTTTTTTGATCAACAATCGCGCTCGGCTTCCCCATCACAGAGGAACGGGAAAAATGACAGGGTCTGGGCTGGGAGACAAGTGAGATACGGAGAGAGGAGATGAGCTAGAGCAAGGGGCGCACCACCAAGACAGATGCACACACACAAACACAGAGGAGAAACAACACTCGCATCACAAGTGGGGAAGGGATGGGTGGAGGAAGGAAAGACAGCCTCAACGAGAACCGCACCGAGGGGAGGGGGAAGCACATCATCATAACCATCGGCTCGGCGGTATGATACCAGTCAGTCTCGCGGTTATCTCGCCCTGTTCCTCGGACAGAGAGGGCCTCCGCGAGAGAGAACGAACGCGGGTTTCCCGTCTCACTGTGTTTGTGTGTCTCTCCCCTCTGTGTGGCGCCGCTTCACAACCCGCTCGTCCGCACTTCGAGCCAACATCATTTACCCCCGCGCGCGCGCTCGGCGTGCCTTCTCGCGCTGGCTGCCTGGATCCAGGCAGACAGGACGGGGCGTAATTGGACGGCCCTTTGCCGTCGCGCCCAATCCGCCCGCTCCATGCCGCGCCTGTGTTTACTTGCGTGCCTGATGCTGCTGCTAGAGCGCCACACAGGCGGGCCTTGCACAGTGCAGATGCCGAGGCCGTTGCTGGTTTTATATGACATCATAACCGCGCGGAATTATTGCGCGCGGTTGCGGATGCCACGTTAGGGGGCTGGCGAAATGAGGACGTCGTTATGGATAGTAAAGCCGCTTAAAGCTGTAATACAGCTGTCGCTGTTTTTGCGCCTAGACAGGTGTCCTGTGGTGATTGAGAACGCGAACGATCCCCTGGGCCCTGTAATGCACGACGACGTCCACAAGGTGCTTAGTTCAAAGACTTGCTCACTCTCTCCTTTCCCCTCCTCCTGAGAAGGAGCGCGGCATCATCCTGCATTGTTTCAAGAACCTGCAACTGTGTGGCTTCCCCGTGCGACACTCGCATCTCTCCATCAGTTTCGCAAAAGTTCAAACTCTAGACAAGCATGTCCGCAAGACAGCTGTGCCCATAGTTCCAACAAACCTTAAAGCAAAGCCGGCTTCATTAAAAAAAAAAAAAAACATTGGTAGCCGTGGAGAACGCTTACGGCAACGACATTCGGTCCCATTTTGCAATATTTTAGTCCTATTACTATAGTGCATCGCATTAATTACCCACGCAAATTCGATGCTGATAGCACCGGCCAGTCATGTCATCGAGACCAAGAGCATTTACGTAGTAGCCAGAAAAAATTGGACCAATACGGTTCGAAATTAGTGAGCTAAAAATTTGTTGGCAAGATTGCAAACTCCGCCACAAGAGCGCCTATCTCCCTCGCACACTTCAAGAGCTCTCAACGTACCTGTCTTACAAGGAGCAGCTTTGTAAAAACAACCCCAACTAAGAGCGTTTTCGCGGCTTTCGGAGCGCGGCGTTTGTTGCAACACACAAACACCCACGCGCAGGAGGACTATAATATAGACAGCGCCTGCGAGCGGGTGGGGGGGGGGGGGGGGGGGGGGGTTGAAGGGTGTGATGGCGGCGCTGGTTTCTGCTGCTGCTGCGAGCGACGGGCGTTGGCGGCGTCGCGGGTCGTATTAATGACGGCCCTGCGATCTGCCGGCTGCTGGCTGCTTCCGTTGTCGCTCGCTCTGGCCTCCCTGATTGCTATCTCTCGCTTCCTCTCACTGGCCCGCAGCAGCGAAGGGGGCACGTTCTCGTGTATAGCAACCACACAACAGCGGCAGCAATCGCGGGTCGGCCGGACAGCCAGCGACGCCGTTGTCGTGGAGATCGATTGTTGTCCCCCCGGCGTGTCGCTGCTGATGAGCTTCGTCGCAGCGTAGAGCGTCGCGAACATCCTCGCACAGGCAAACACACACACGCACGCGCGCGCTGTGCTTTGTAGGGCGCGGGACGTGAAGGGAGACAGCACTCGGAGGTACTACTACACGAGTTACGCGTACGTCATCTCCCGGTGTGGCATCATCTAGAGTTTTGTTTTCATCTCTTCCCTCCACTCTCTCCCCCTCTGGGTTTTGGACTGAACGTCTGATCGGCGTGTGCTCCGTTTCGTGCAACGCCGCACTGTACTAGCAACGTCAAAATGAAATGCGAACAAGAAAACTCAACCACAATTGACAAAATGAGATTTCAGTCATAATAATTGGTTTTTTTTTTGGGGGAAAGGAAATGGCGCAGTATCTGTCTCATATATCTTTGGACACCTGAACCGCGCCGTAAGGGAAAGGATAAAGGAGGGAGTGAAAGAAGAAAGGAAGAATAGGTGCCGTAGTGGAGGGCTCCGGAATAATTTCGACCACCTGGGGATCTTTAACGTGCACTGACATCGCACAGCACACGGGCGCCTTGGCGTTTTTCCTCCATAAAAACGCAGCCGCCGCGGTCGGGTTCGAACCCGGGAACTCCGGATCAGTAGTCGAGCGCCCTAACCACTGAGCCACCGCGGCGGGGTTTTCAGTCAACACAAACTGAATTTTTAGCGCAGTTAATAATAATTGGTTTTGGGGGGAAATGAAATGGCGCAGTATCTGTCTCATATATCGTTGCACACCTGAACCGCGCCGTAAGGGAAGGGATAAAGGAGGGAGTGAAAGAAGAAAGGAAGAGAGAGGTGCCGTAGTGGAGGGCTCCGGAATAATTTCGACCACCTGGGGATCCTTAACGTGCACTGACATCGCACAGCACACGGGCGCCTTAGCGTTTTTCTAGCGCAGTTGATTCTCACTTCGAAGGACCGAATACCGATATCTGGAAGGGCTCAACAACCTTGCCTGTGATTACTCTCGAAAGATAATACTTTTCGTATGCTTGGGCGCGAATTGTTTGGATTGAAAAATGTGCAAGTGTCGGCGGCGATATGAGAGGGCTAAGTGGCGCAGGCGCAGCTCTTTGCATATATATGCTTACGGTTGTGCTTGTTAGGCGCTTTCGGCATTTCAGCTTAGTTGTCTGGTTGGAGATTAAGGCTGCGTACTCTCATTGTTCACTGCATTTCGTGGCAGATTGGATCTTCTGATGGAAACCAGAGTGTCGGCAGGTATTATAGCAAGTGCGCCCGCAACATGACGCTCCATCTGTCCATCCACGGCGCTACGCCGAGGCATGACTGTATGCATTAAGGTAGTGTGAGGATCTGAAACTCAAAGTTTTAACCCCGTGATTTCACGAACAGACGCGTGTGTACAACAACGTGGTTCTGCCCGCACTCGAGAGATAAAATGACCGTTTTCAAGAGGCACGCGTGGACTTATCGGGAACCCTGCACTGACTGTTTGGTCTCCTTCCTACGGCTTGAAAAAGTAGCTACACCACGGGCCTAATTACTCATCAATATCCGTTTGAACGCTGTCAACGGCCTATACAGTGAAAAGGGGAAATCTATACAATTTTCTGAGAATCCTCGCCGTTAAAGAAAAATCCGTCTTCTTTCGAGGCTCGATCCTGTACAGGGAGATCAATTTACCAACTAAGCTAACTAGCACGGTGGTGCTGTAAGGCCGAATTGATCAACTTCCAGAAGAGGGAACGATAATCAGGTGCGGGGAATTCCCGAAAGTGGATGAGATTTCAATAAACTAAGTGACAAAATATTCAAATGCAAATGAGGGAAGCCATGCGGCTACCAAGGAACGCTCCAAAGCTTCCAGGGGGTCGGTATTCCGATTAGAAGAACCTCTGTATACGTCCAAGTACTGGGCTCAAGTACGCGTAAGCTGAGTGGTTAGAGCACCTGGAAAATACGGGATGAAGATGAGTTAAAGTATAGGCCGAATGTAACAGAGAATTCAGTAAAGGACTAGGATGCGGCACTTTCGAGCTTTGATAATTAACGGGGCACGAAAAAATACTTAAAGAGGTGTTTGCTTCCTTCTACGCAAGATGCGGCACAAGACTTTATAAGGACGGTCATTTTTTCCCGCTTAAGCGTCAAGAGCACCAACACATCTCTACCCAGCAATCGAAATTAGCTTCGTGAAAGAGCAAAAAAAAAAAAAACATGCTCCACTTTACACGCGAGTAAGATCTTCACTTCCCGACGTCTGTGATGGGTGGAAGCCCCGCCGGGGTCAACGACACGGAAGCCAGGTCTGGATGCGAGAGAACTCAGAGAAGCAAAGCGCGGCGACTGACGGCAGCGACACCAGCGGCGGCGCCGTGAGTAACGCCAAGAGTTATCATCGCGGGCCGGAAAATGGCAATCACCGAGAAGATGCGGAAGCCGCCGCCGCCGCCAGCGGCAGCAGCAGCGGCAGTTCTCCGAAATGCGATTTCCCAGAGAACCGACCGCGCGTGCGTAGTACAGCGGCAGCCGCGTGTTTGTCTCGCCGATCCGGATGGCAGCGTGCGGACGCAGCAGACTGGGCAGCTTGTTGTTGCTGTTGGTGGGAGCTACTCGGCAGGCCGCGAAAAGAAAAATGAGGGAAAAGGAAGCAAGACAGGTTGCAACATTTCACGCTGCGCCTGCCACGGAATACTCTCGCAGTGACGACATAACGCCCGTTACTGCGAGGTGGTCACCGCGGCAGAAGTTCACGCACGGAAAGTTCGAACGGGGTGAGCCAGGAAACGCGCCGTTACCATATGTCTTAGACCCTCAGGGGTTAGCGGGAAAGCGATGAACTTTCGCTATAAGCGGCACTGCAGTATGAGGCTGGACAAATGCAAGTACAGTGCCGGCACTAAGTGCCTTAATAAACGCTTCTGATACAAGGTTCTGATTGGAGTCAAGCGAGAGAAGTTATATATACACGGTTCACGAGCGTTTAGAGAACGTTTGGCGTTAGTGGCCCCCAGTTTAGGAGGCAGTTGCTATTTCGCCTACCTTTTGGTCACTGAGCGACTTGGCAGGAAACTGGCACGCGTTAACAATAATAAACGCCTGAAGGAGAGCTGCTTCTAACGCAATCATAGCAACAGACCAAAGGAGACGAGTTTGGGATGCAATGCTAGGAACGCCTCGTTGGGGGACGCGAGCTGACCTTACTGCATGCAGGAGAGGATGTTGAAAAGCAAAAGACACAAGCGACGTCATAGAGGGCACTACACTCGTAGACACAGTGCTCATCGGAAGCATCTAGATAACACGGCATTAAGCCATTTAATGCTGCTCAGGAATCTGGGTATACGAGTTAACGTATGTGAACACCGCAAGTCAACAGTAATCAGTGGTCTTTCCCAGTATGAAAGCTGCATCACTGGGACTAAGGATGCCTGGTACAGCGGCACGTGATACTTATATCAGAGGATCAGTAACGATATTTTTAATCACATTTATTCAATGAATGAAAATATTGAGTTCCACATAAAAGTTTGTACTGATCATGTTATCCACTTGTTGGTCCTGCCAACATGCTGTTGCTGCATTGGCATGCCAGTGTTAAGGCTACTCTTATTAAATTTGTGATCAAATTGTGTCGCTTCTTTTTAACGCTCCTAGAAAGCTTGAATACAGTGAATAGCCCCACGTTGTATGGTACTTCTATACTGTTTGTGTGACACAGTCTTGAACCAAAATCTCGTCGCGACTGCTTCCGCGTCTCGCTCTTATTCAAATCAAGAGTTTGCATGTTCAGGGTTGCGGAGCAAAATGACTACACCGTGCCAGCGCTGCGTCTGGGCTGACATTCAAACACGGCGCTGGCCCACGAGTGGGCGGAGCCACGTCTAATTTGGCTCCACGCAGGCCAAGACAGATGGGTCCGCAGGATGGAGACGTAGGGAGGCGCCCCGACGCCGAGACGCCTCTTTCAGCTGCGCCATCGCCCGGCCATCCATCTCTAGCTCGGACATCGGGCCGTGCTCGGCCCAGCACCGTCGGCCATGCTCCGGTGCTAGTCTTCTTCTGATTTGTGCTTGTTTTCTGTTTTGCCGGCTCGTAAGCGGAGGAAGGCAGGCCTCCTGATCTGCGCGTTTTCTCTTTCGGACCTGCGATAACCCGCTTTTATATTCGGATGGCCTTGCCACCGAGATGCATCCGTCATCCAGTGGACATGATATGCCCGTTGGTGGTTATGATAATGGCGGTCGGTTAGGCCCTGACCCTGATCCGCCATGGTGGAGGCGATAAGGGAAGACGCGTGCTAGGAATGGACGGCGATTTATTCGATGTGCAAATATGGATGCGGTAGCGAGAATGAGCAAAATCTAGAATGTGAAACACATTACATAATAAGGTGAAAACGACTTCGTTCGTGAGGACTGAAAATTGCTTTGGTTTCGTTTGTGGGGCTTAACGTCCCAAAGCTGCTCAGGCTGCCAGGGACGCCGTAGTGAAGGGCTCCGGAAATTTCGACCAACTGGGGTTTTTTAACGTGCACTAGCATCGCACTGGCACGGGCCTCTAGAACTTCGCCTCGATCGAAATTCGATCGCCGCGGCGGGGATCGAACCGGCGTCTTTCAGGTCAGCAGCCGAGCGCCATAACCACTGTGCCACCGCGGTGGCATGGATTGAAAATTTAGATACAATTGCAGAAGAGAGCTATAAATATGCGCACGGGGATCAAGCTCAGTGTGCCGCTCAACTCGCTCAAGATACAACGCTCGAAGCATTACGTGGTGTTCACTGTGTTGGAAACAACCGTTAATGCTCGGAGTTGACGGAAGAATACGTGTCATCGAAATCATTCGACATGCTGGACGAGGAAGAAGACTGCTGACGTGCTGAGATACTAGTGCTCGTGAGGGCAAAGGCTGAACAAAAAATAATTGCCTAAATCAAAGGTGCACTGTTTCGGGGCACGCAGTAGAGTGAAGAGCTCCGGATTAATTTTGACCAACTGGAAGGAAAGGGGGGACAGAGTGTTTTCTTACATGCACCGAAATCTTAGCACATGAGAGTCTATACATTCCGTTTCCATGACCACGGACATCGAACGCGCGAACTAATGATGAAGCAGCAGCAGAGCTGCGCCATCGGGTGGTGGGGTGAGGTCGAAGGCGGGACAGGAATTTGCTCAAGTGACACCGCAATGACATATGAGCGTCATCCCACGGACAATGAAGAAAGTATAGAAGCTTTTGTTCAGCGAGTGCATGTAACAGAAAAGGAGAGAGGACTGCGACATCCGCGATTCCCTGACCTGCTTTTCCCTTTTCAAGAAGGCAAAACAGGGAACGAAAAGTTGGTTATTATGAGAGATCATATTCACAGAGGAAAGATGGGGACGCATATGTTCACACGACCAGTGTGCTTCGGCACAGGTGCGATTGAAGAAAGGACGCATACACCAGAGAGTATGTAAACTAAACGCACGAATAAGAGGCGGTGTTCATCGCAGAGGGAGTTCGTGGGTGAAGCACGCTTTCGAGAGGCTGATGCCGTGCGGGTAAGTTCTCATCGACATTATTTCACGTTAAGTAACTATCACGAGAGGCGTTAAGGAATAAATTTCTGAGCAGCGAGAGAATGTCTGATACATGACACTACAGAAAACAAATGTAGCATAAAAAGTTTAACCAGCGCAGAAGCCTATGGTCAAAGGAGCAGTGCTTGATATTAATTTGCTGGTTTTACTCTGCCTCTCGATAAGATTGCCTGCGTAAGCCGAAGGAAATATCCAGGGTAAAACTTTTAGGCACCAGCCTGGCAAGAGCGCGTTGCAGGGTGGTATTACAGCGGCAGGTGAAAAACTGATCCGTGTTGTTCGCCACCAGAGTTTATTAACTATACTGTTTTTGAAACTTCGATTTTAGAATTCGACTAAATGATACGTCTCGTTTTGCAAAGCACGCATGCCGACTACAAGCGGCGAACATTTAGACCGACACCGTTCTGGTGTCAATAACTGAAAACCCAGAAGCTAATTTATTGGCCAGCAGGTGGCGTAAACGAATCGCGCGCCAGCAAATTTAAGTTGATTCCACTTTTCTCTTTCTGAAACATAACTGAGTCCATGGAATGACAAAAAAAAAGCTTGGATGACATTTAGTTACCGTTAGCTGCGATAATGCGATAGCAAAAAAAAACCTCGTTATGAACTGCCATGCAGGACTCTCTCACCTGTCAACCGCGACAGGTGGCAGGTGACACCTGGCTCCTCCCCGTACCAACCTTAGCAGGTGACAGGGTTTTTCCCGTGGTAGCCACTCGCCGCTTTCTCTTTCTTCTCCCTTACAAATGGGGGGGGGGGGGGGGGGGGGGG
This sequence comes from Amblyomma americanum, assembly GCF_052857255.1. Classification (NCBI taxonomy): domain Eukaryota; kingdom Metazoa; phylum Arthropoda; class Arachnida; order Ixodida; family Ixodidae; genus Amblyomma; species Amblyomma americanum. The sequence continues at coordinate 209,799,847 of NC_135500.1, forward strand.
GGGGGGGATTCTCCCCATTTTTACACCTGCCAACCGTGGCAGCCCCTCCGCGGTGGCTCAGTGGTTAGGGCACTCGACTACTGATCCGGAGCTCCCGGGTTCGAACCCGACCGCGGCGGCTGCGTTTTTATGGAGGAAAAACGCTAAGGCGCCCGTGTGCTGTGCGATGTCAGTGCACGTTAAAGATCCCCAGGTGGTCGAAATTATACCGGAGACCCTCCACTACGGCACCTATTCTTCCTTTCTTCTTTCACTCCCTCCTTTATCCCTTCCCTTACGGCGCGGTTCAGGTGTCCAAAGATATATGAGACAGATACTGCGCCATTTCCTTTCCCCAAAAAACCAATTAAAAAACCAATTAAACCGTGGCAGGTTGCAGCTGGCTCTTCCACGTACCAACCTTGGTAGGTGGCAAGTGTGTGGCACCACCAGGTTTTTTTTTTTCTAATGGGGTTCTTTTATGCTATCGTATAAAAAAAGTTCGACTTGAAACGCCGCGAAGCTAAGGCATGGAAGGCTGTGTAAAAAGCTGCGCAATATGTGAAACTTTGGAGGTTGTCACGTAGTTCGTTTGGGTTTACGTGTCTCCCTCAAAACTCTTTTTCTATGCGCACAAAACTGTTTCTTGACGCCGACCAGCTGAACAACTCTTACTTCCGTGCTAAGCGTACGGGAATTATTTAAAATGAGCCACTCGAAGAACCGGGCCTTAAATGTTTTCCGCTCGAGAAACGGGATTTCTTGTGAATAATGCAATGGGCCGTGAGCATCATTAATATAACACGAGCGTTGTGATGTGACGGCAAAAACAGAGATAAATGAGAATACGCAACGAAAGAGTGCACAAAACAGTTTCGCGAAACCGAAAAAAAAAAAACTTCGCTCCGGGGCACGATGAAGTTCAAGAGAGGTCTTTGAACCGAACCGAACACCAAGACCAAGCTTCTCTGCGCGACGGTCCTCCCACAGTCACCACGCATGCCTCAGTGCCCTGCGGCTAGGCCCGCTTGTTGTGCCGTCGCCAGCCGCGCCGCCTGACGTAAACGAGCGGAAATGACGTATGCGGCCGCTGTCGCGCGATGATGCCATTTCCGCGTTCTATACGCAACGAGAGGCGGGAGCGCACGCGCGTAGGAAGCGCCGCCATGCGTCGCAGGATACCGAATTACGCGGCGACATCCTCAGCGAACGTCGAGTAGTACGTCGCAGAGACCGGGCTGCTACGTAGACGTGCCCTCCACTTTCAAAGCACGTTCTTGCGTTATCTTTCGAATTTGCTTGTTTTATAGTTCTCTCATATTTTTTTTTTTTTAGTATTGAGAGCGCCATGCGTCTCGGCAGTGTGGCCTGCAACGTTTCTGTAGGGGGCTCGCAAGAAAAACAAGAGAATCGCGTCGAAGTCGAGAGAAAACGTGGCGCGATTGTAGCCTTTCACTACTCTCCTTTTACTTTTTTTTTTCTTTTTCAAATTCGTCTCCTTGAGCTTTTACGCTTCGTGTTCGTCGGGTTCATCGCAACCATATTTCTTGTTCCCGGCAACGAGTGTTGTGCCACTGCCATCTCCACCGGAAAACTTAAAAATATAATGAAGTGAAGAGGAAAGAAAGAGAAAAAAAAACGCAGTCTTGCAAGACGCGACTATACCCCCCGCAAGGCTTTCGTCGGAAGGCCTGCCGTCGCCAGAATAAGTTGCCCCAGCGCGCTCTGCTCGGAACAGAGCACGGCCAACGGAAGCCAGCAATGCAGCGACAACACAATCAAGCACTCGTGTCGGCGGACGCGCTGCTCGCACGCAGGCAGCCCTGGCCTTTCTTTCGCGGACGCCGCCATAGTACTACAGAGAGAGATAGAAAGAGAGAGAGAGCCACAGAGAGAAAGAAGAGCGGAGGAAAGAGAAAGCGCTTTCGGGCTGCGGCTGCAATCTCGGGCGCTCGAAACGTGGCTTTTTGGAGAGCGGCACAGTGGAGACATGACGAAAAAAGAATGACTCTCGAGGCAGTCGTTTTGTTTCTTGTCGTCGAGGGACAAACGAACAAACAAGTGTGACCCAAATAGAAGAGAGGGACGCCAAAATGCGCAATTGTTATTCGCCGATGTCAGCTCCCCAACTTTATGAACCATACAGTGTTTCGTTATTAAAACATCGCCGTTATGAATCGAGAGAAGGTAGGCGCTTATGAATCTTTTTTTCTTCCTTGCGAGCGTCCGGAATTTTAACTCCTTTGTGTCTGTATAGCTAAGACATCTGAACTTCCTCACGTTACTTCTTGACACCTCAAAGAACTGAACAAGTTTATATTAAATTGCAACTTCTAATGTTCTAACATCATTGCACTATATTCCCTCGAGCGCAACTAATGGCATATCGAATAAGGCCATGCGTACAGTATGAATATATCAAAGCATGGCTAAATATCTTTTCTGCGTAATACGTGTAGTAGATGCAATTCCATGCACATGACTTTTTGAGCATATTTTCAAAGTCGTTAAGTCTGTCTTCTGTGTGTAAATATTTTGTACTCGAAGACTTTATGTAGAAAATCTGAACGGGACTTACTTTGTTCCTCTTGTATTCAAGGCGCGCTGTGCTTTCTCTTTTTTCAGGGTGCTGTGTTTCCATTGCTAATACAAGAAGGGGTTGCCGCCTCCAAAACAGGATGCCAACATCTCCACTCGCATCAAAATAAAACAAGCTTGAATTCACGGTATAAGCCTCCGGCCATCTGCTTCCAACCAGTCTAACTTTGTTTCAAATCTCCACAGTATTGGTTGGGAGGAGCATTATGGGTAAAGTGGAAAGTTTTAAACGGCATCCGCAAGGCGTTCGCGTAGGGGTCGACGACCCCTTCAGGGTAGGCCCGAGCCAGTACTGCTCGGGACAAGGAAAAGCATAGCCTTGTATACATACCTTTTATGAGGATGTCGCTACTGATATAAAGGTGCTCCTTTCTCGTGCACGGCATCGGTTCCCCGCAAAATGCTGGTCCAGATCCTCCGCGTCTGTGACGTCATGAAAGAAAACACAGCAGAAAAAAAATATTTCAGAATGATTTGTAGAACACATAGCACTGCTCATATGTTTGACCAGTAGCAAGCATGTATACGCAGCAGAAAAAGGAAACCCAAAAAGGTAGATTTTCGTGTTTGTTTGTTCGTTCGTTTTATTGTTTGTTTGTTTGTTTGTTTGTTTTGCACCATTTTATAACACGCGGCCACAATTACACCGCATGCCTCCTTTAATGACTTGTGCTACTGTTGTTTTTTGTTGTTTTTTTTCTCCGGAGTTAGCGACAGCGAATGGCCTTTAGTCCAGCCTCCGTACTCTCAGGCGGCCTCCTCTGTGCCTTTTCAGTTGAGATAGAACGGGCAAATCGAATACACACGCGACACAACCTTGATAAGAATAATGAGGACAGGTAGCAGGGGCGCCCGCACAGTGTTCCTCAAGGGATTAAAAGAACGAGAATTCAGGGAGTGAAAGAAAAAGAAAGAAAGAAATAAAAAAGTTAATTTCGGCCGGGGCAGTTCTTTTCCTGTTTATGTGCGGGCACCCGGGAAATAGCTTTTAAAGCTGCAGCATCTCCATTGCTGAACTACACTGCCATCAAATAGAAGCCAGCAGAGGAGTTTATACGGGAGAGCTGGTGGAGTGTAAAAGAGAAAAAAGGAATAAAAGAAGATTGCGAGACGACCCTCGCGTAGACCATTGTAGGCTGCCGGTGAACTCGCAGGGCAAATAGAAAACGCAGTGAGGGAATAATGTAAAAGAGGCAACGACCGCACTACTCCGAGTTCACTCTCGCGCTTGCTCGCTTCGCTCCGTTGGCCGTACGTACAACGGTGCGCTATAGCGCTGGCGTCGCGCCGAAGACATTGCAAGGGAGGGAGAAGACGGCCAACTACTTGGGAGCCGCATGCTAGGTGGGTGACTTAAATCGGGCTTTTTGTCGCGTTCCCCGTGAAGGCTTCGTTCGAAGGTTGTTGCCCTCGAAAGGGAGGCGACTCGAGCTGATGCGATCTTGTATTCATTTGTTTCTTCTTTCTTTTGTTTCGCTTTATCTGCTGTGTGCCCGGAATTTTTTTCTACAGGAGACGCGGAAAAGAAAAAAAAAGAACTAGGAGGTCTTGGGAAAGTGACCTTGCGATGGGTATGTACTGCGCGACTAAGGACAGTCCAGTTTTATGCAATGCGAGGCGAATAGCGTCACGATTGAAAGTAAGAATAGAGTACTAAAACAGCCCTGGAGATGACGATAGGAACTTCACGTGTATAGGCTTCATATGAAAGTTTAAAAGAACGTAATATCGGCTACGAAAGCTTGCTTAGTCATGTTACCAGCTAATGGAGCAAGCTCGTTCTCACGCGCATTTAGGCATTTCAGGCTTGAGTGATTGCTTCGAAACAAATTTCTTCCCGCACACTCGTATCCTGAGAACTTTTGTTGCCGATATTACAAGCGATGACAGCAGTTGCGCGCATCACTCATCAGACAGGCCATGAAACTGCCAGATTAGAAATGTGCGACGACGCAATAAGGAAGCAAGACGACCGAAATAATAGCAATGAATACTCGTTGCCTACACAACGCATGGGCCAGCTGGTTTTCTTTGTGTGGTAAAGAAAAAACTGAAATCGTGCTATTTGCCATACAAACGTAGCACCCTGACGACTTTTTTGAAACAGTCGGAAGGAAGGCGCTGCAGCAGGCGCGTATCCGGGGAAAGGGGGGGGGGGGGGGGGGGGGGGGGGTCCGAAGGCGGCCCGAGCCCTCTCTTCTACCCACTCAGTTCCTTCAGCAGTGCCCTTCTCGGGCATGTAATGCCAGGAAGACCCCCCCCCCCCCCCTCCCCCCCCAGGGTGCAAGAAACTACCGTGCCCCCCCCCCCCCCTAAAAAAAATACTGGCTACTACTGGCGCTACAGTAATTAGTAAAAAATTACTGGCGCTACAGTAATTAGTAGCTGAGAGCACGACAATGAAGCGTCAAGTATTTCATAGTGTTGAGTGGACGCCTCTCTGAAAAGTGCACTTGCGTGCCTTGTCTATAGCTTTCAGTTTAAAGCCTGTAATCGCCGGGGGCTAATGAGAACTGAGTGATGACAGGGAGAAAAGAATATAAAATCTCCATTACTCGTCACAGGCTAATATTCAGGTACTTAGCTGGCCCTAAAAAGGAACTCAAAAGCGTTTATACCACACCAACAGCTACAGGCAATGAATATGGTCTATAAAAGTGTGGTATCTGCTTTGTCAAGCCTCTTCAAGACACACAGTTCTGCGTCTTTTCGCTTGTTAACTACGGAGCAAAAGAACTCGGCGAAAAGGCGCGCAATTCTGCCTCTAGCATTGGGAAGAAGCACACAGACAAAGGTTAAGGCTATTCATAATCTAGGACTACAGAGTACAGGCACAATACAGCCATAGTCTACGCACCCCGAAAGTCGGATAACTACTGCAAGGCACAAATGAAAATGTCTTGACGTCTTCAACTCCATCCCGGGTGTACAGAGTCGATCACACTTGTCTGGAGCACTCCTGCGGTGCAACCCAGTGGAAATAAAGCGAAATTCTGAAGTAGGTATTTACTTTCACTGATAATAATTGCGTTGGAGAGCAGCCCAACAGACATGTGAACCGCGCAAGCACCAGTGCGTTATCCCCAGTAAAGCAGCTGCGATAAGATTTAATTTAATTTGCTCCACAGCACGCCACTCAAGCGCTCTAGACAAGTGTGATCGCCTCTGTACTATCTATGTCCTTCGCCGCACATCAAGTTGCAAAAGAATGGCAGTATATCAAAGTGTTCATGTGCAGAGGTGGGATTTGACCTCAAAAATCGGGACTTCACCTCAACCTCAAATAGAATTTGCCGAGCTCACTCAACCTCAACCTCATCAGTCGATGTTGAGGTCTCCTTACACGCCCTCACTTCACTTTTCCTGAGGCCACTGCTGACCTCACACAACCTCACCTCAACCTCAAACTGTGAGGTTGAGGTCCGCTGCTCGACCTCAGAAGACAAACAAAAAACAAAAAAGCGATTAAGAAGTTTTTCAGTTAAAAACAATTCTGAGAATCCTGTGAGACAGCAAAGCCAAAATGATGATGGTATTGTTTAATAAGGTGAGTACAGACATTGATACGCACGCAATAGGAGAAGCTTATAATCTGGGATGAACCCTCAGAGAGTATATGGCCTGCAGGCAGGGGTGTCCCATACGCGGTTACCACTAGTACGTCGGTGAGTACTTTATATGTGTCAATATTTGGCAACCTGCTTCGTGTATATTTGTTCGTATTCGAAGCCTCTCGCTCATTCACGCACGAACCGGCTATTGACAAACACAGCCCTTCTACACCATCTACCAGAAATTGGGAGGAGAGGTGAGCTATTCACGATACTCTTTTCAGGCTTGAGAATAGTTACCGAATATAAAGAAACTGGTCGTCAATGCTCTTTACATTGTGACGGTTATGCAGACGCATATCAGAATATCTCGATTTTCTAGCTCTATCCGGCATTGCGAGAATGCTATTTTCAGTGCTCTGTATGTTGCCTTCGAAAACACTTAACAAGCTGCGACTGTGGTACACAAACAGTAGCACGTTGTATTTATATCTGTGTAGAAGTGAGCGGCTTCTTTTATTAATCCGAAAGCATTAGATGGCTCACTTTCAAGTTAATATTCGCAAAAAAGTGCCCGCAAGAAACGGCGCCATGCGACGTCACGTCCCGACGAGTCACGCGACGATGTTGACGTCACATAATTATTTAATGCTAATTAATATAGTTAGGTAACGCTAAGACTGACTAGTATAATTAGTGATGGCATCATGTGAGTGTGACGTCATACCAGGTGACGTGACAGCGATGTAATGTGCCATCAAACCTAGTCACGTGACGACGCTGTAATATGACATCCCACTCGCGTGACAACGACAATTTCTCGTCATACAAGGCCCCCATTCACCCCCTTCCACCACCCTTTCAAGATCCATATGGATCCCATATTACTACACATGCGCGCATGACGCATTAAAAAGCGCGCCCACAACCCGCTCCACATTAATGATATTCGGATTATCCAGCAGGTAAACGCACCAGTTCTCATGTATGACATACTGCAAAGATCATGACACAAGCCTTTGACTCTCGAGATGATGGCGATTATGATGATGCTAACAATGTATCCTTATGAGCCCGGGGAAGTCTGATATAGCGCTACCAAATTAAAAGTTGCCAGAATATTGATTAAATATAGTAAATTACCCAGCAACCGAAGTATTGATATTATTGTGCGGCAAAATACGAATACTTGCACCTAATAATTAAGGATGATGATGTTGATGTTCCTGAGAGGTCAAGACCCTCCCCCGCTTTTGCCACATCCCTCCAGATGGCGATGGTAATGGTTTCGAAATCTTGAGAATTCTCTGATGACTCGGAGAACCCGCGGCATTTTGAAAGATAGAGCTAGATTACGTCTTCGAACAGTGTGCCAGCTATTAAAATCACACGGGTCAAAACAACTGGCCTAGAGTGGGAAGCGGGAACAGCTCTCTCTATCAAGAGCACCATGGCTCTCCGCTCAAATTTTCCCGCAGCGAAATATTTTTCCGAGCCGCCCCCCCCCCCCCCCTTCCCACCTCGGAGAAAAAAAGTCGCCTGAGTACTCATACACCTTAACAGAATTCTGGGTACCATTTCGTCTACCAGTCTGAGACAAGCTACTTTTTAGTCAATCACTTGTTTTCCTTCAAAACTGAACTAATCTATGGTACGCCAGCATCCTCGACGTTTTTTACCCACGAGCACCGCGCGAGAATTCTGCGAAGCCGTTTAAGGCGAAAGATGGGTCTCAGAAAAACATTTTAAGAAAAGATAACGTGTAGTGCCTGGTCGTCTGCGAGGCAGGCCGCCAACCTAACTGATCCCATACGAGAAAAGAAAAAAAAACAGAGAATGATTAGAAACATACATACAAAAATCGCACACAAAAAACAGAAGCGAACAACAGTGTGCCCTATTAAACGTCATATTAGAAGGTTTGAAAAAGCGACTCAGCAGCACAGCGCGAGCATGTAATTAGTTCTAATCCCACATCTTCATTAAAAGAAGGAAAAGGAATCAGCTACCACATCACCATACAATCATTATAGTCTTGCATATGTTACCGCTGTAACACCGCTATGCTGGTACGTTCGCCCCGTGCTGCGGTATTTCAGCATAATATGTGAGTTTCCGAGAAGGAACAAGGAACCGGAGACCAAAAGAAAGGTTATTCGGAAGGATAAAGAAGTGAAATTATATTTGCATCTGCTTGCATTACGGAACGGGAATATACAGAAGTAGTGTGAGATTCGAAAGGTGAAGACACCAATCAAAAGCTTCGACGGTGCTATACAGGTTTTTTTTCTGGCTTCGTTCTCTTTTCATCGAATCAGCTGGTGTCCTTGTTAGGAACCACCTGAATCACATTATCTCGCCTATGCCGACTAATCCAATTTCTGTCAAGTCAGGTTGTAATGTACAGCAGGATCCCCTTTATTCGACTGCAAGGTAAGAGCCATGACGTCAGCGCCAACAACGAGCATGAACACGAAGCAGTCTTGCTTGAGGCCATCCGCGATGCGACGAATTTATTGCGTGCTTGTTGGACTGGACTTATTTGTTTGCGGCATCAAACAAAGCTACCGTGGGTCAACGTGAGTTATGTGCTTTGCACGCTCCCGGGAGTTTGAGCCGACCGGCAGGCAGCTGGGTGCTACGCCAGCGGGGCAAGGGGGAGGGAGAGTGGCGTGCTTTGACAGTAACACTCCTTCCGGGAAGACCAGAGGGGTGCGCCTTCCTGTAGGCTCGGACTGAACGGACATTACTGCGCAGCACCGGAAGCTAAGAGGGGACTGTGGCATCCGGTTGTCCAAACACGGGAAACCGAACACCAAGCGTTATTGCATGAACACTGCGGTGATGCGCTGCAACTCCGCTTCGGAAGCGGGGCTCGTCGGAGTAAAGCGTGACAACTGAAAAAGTCTCGAGCTCAAAATTTCGACCTCACTGAATGATGACCTCACTCAACCTCAAACTCACGCGTGAGGTTGACGTCTGATTTGCTGACCTCACTCACAAAATTTCGAGCCGTCGCCGACCTCAGCTCAACCTCACCTCACGACGTGAGGTTAAGGTCATTTTGAGGTTGAAGTCGACCTCATGAGGTCGAAACCTCATGAGGTTTCCCACCTCTGTTCATGTGAAAACGCGTACAGCGCCCAATACTTACGTTGCTACTTGCTCGTACTTCACGTGCTACGTTAACATATGTCGACGAAACCTTCAATAACGTTTGTTGCTGAGCTAGTTGGATATGCATGTAACACTTAAAAAACAAGGCACTACAAACCACACGAGACAAGACAGGCGCCTGCACCGCCGTCCTGTCTTGTCTCGTGTGGTTTGTAGCGCCGTGTTTCTTGAAGTGTAACAATTAAAACTTGTTAGCGTGCGTTTTTATACTTCCATGTACAGGGCCAAAGCTGCACAATTGGGAAGCAATCGAAGTCAATTTCTTGTTCTTCCTCTCTTCCGTTCCTAGATTACCACAAACGCGTGAATACTGGCGCTGACGACGGTACGAATGTGCCAATTCCCAGGCGCGAATATTTATATATATATATATATATATATATATATATATATATATATATATATATATATATATATATATATATATATATATATATATATATATATATATATATATATATATATATATATATATATATATATATATATATATATAAATATTCGCGCCTGGGAATTGGCACATTCGTACCGTCGCCAGCGCGAGTATATATATATATATATATATATATATATATATATATATATATATTATATATATATATATATATATATATATATATATATAAATAAATATTCGCGCCTGGGAATTGGCACATTCGTACCGTCGCCAGCGCGAGTATATATATATATATATATACGCTCTAAGCTCGAGCGATTCCAGACAAACGGCCACGCCCCCGGCATATTGTTTCCTTTCCTCTCGCAACCAAACGAACAGCGGGACAAAAACGAGCACAATTTTAAACAAGACACACTGGCAGAAACAAAGACACGGCCGCCTTTCCCTGCACACCAAGGGAGGAGCACCTGGTGAAGCACGGGAAGTAAATTGAAAGAAACGAGATGAATGACAAGAAAAAAGCACTGCGAAAAAAAAGCACAGCTATAAAGAATCAGGAACTGAACACGGAACGGCTTGCGCCGTTCTTCAATAAAATTCTCTTGTTTGCCGTAGCAAGTGAAGCACACGGAATGACGCTCACACTTCAACAACGCCTCGGGTTGCGTCAAGGCAAGAAGAGCGGCGCGCGAAACGACGACTCGAGTTCTCGCTACGAACAACGTTCCTTCTCCGCCACTTCTCTCTTTCCCTCTCCCCCCGTTTCCCGTCTCTTCACAACCAACCCACTTCCACGAGCGCTGTCCCATATGGCCGTGTCTTCCTCCCTCCTCCGACTACGCTCAGGGGGCGCGCACACCTTATTTCGACGTTTCTGGCCGACGCACGCACTATCGGAAAACGATTTCTGGCCTGAAGTGGGCGACCGAAAGGAGAGGTGAGGACGCGAGTTTTCGACGCTGCGCGCAGCTTGCGTTCTCTACAGAAGACCATATACTTTTGGCTTAACGCAGGAGGCTTGGATGCACACTCGCGCTAACGCATTTTCCCGCCGCCGGAGGGAGAATCGAAGTGAGCGCAAGGCTGTGAGTGCATCTCAGAAATGTACCGCATATAAAAATAAATGAATAAAGAATAAGAAGAGTGTGCTTGGCGAGCGCATTATCACCGCCACGCAACAACGTTTCTCGGAGGCAGCTCTTTGATAAGTATGCATTCTAATGCGAGAGGGAATGAAATACGGCGTAAATGGAATCCTTGACCGAAAATTCGCAAGAATTTATGACATCAGCAAAATATAAAAGTGGTCGTCCCGCAGAATGTAAGTACAATTGCGTCTGCCAAGTATAAGTAGGGTTGAGCCAGTCTGCTGAGTGTAAGTGCAGATGCGCAGATCTACTACGCCGTGGCCGATCGAAGAGCGAACACTGAGCGATGCCTCGCGCTCCTCTCCCTCTTGGATGCCGCGAAATTCTACACCTGGAGTCGCAGCGAGTGTATTTGCAGTAGTAGACAAGCAATTGTTAATGAGGCGACAAATGGGTGCATAGTTGGCTTTGGTACGTGTGGAGTTGGCCAAAAGTATCCAGGTCAGGCGGTCTACTACTGAGTCCCGTATTTGGGTATTTACGACACACAGGCAGCTCGAAGTCTCTGAATGATGAAGAGGAGTCTTGCCCTCATTCGTGAGGATCTGGGTAGCTTCAGAGGCATGGCAAAGGCCCGACTGTGCTGCTCAGAGGCAGACTACAGATCAACCAGAATACGGTTTCATTTGGTTATCCCGCAGGTGGGGAAGGGAAAATCAGGCGTAAAGAAGGAAAAGAGGGGAGAAGTAATCATAGATGTCAGTTAAACAAGTGCAAGCGACAAAGTCATTAAGCCATTAAAGGATACATTGGTACGCTTGGCGAGCATTTCTGAGCAACTGGAAATTTCATCGCACATCGCGGAAAGCGCGGATGTTACCGACCCGCCGTGGTGGCTCAGTATAGGGCGCTCGGCTACTGAGTGTTTTTTCCCGGGTTCGAACCCGACCGCGGCGGCTGCGTGTTTATGGAGGCAAAACGCTAAGGCGCCCGTGTGCTGTGCGATGTCAGTGCACGTTAAAGATCCCCAGGTGGTCGAAATTATTCCGGAGCCCTCGACTAAGGCCTCTTTCTTCCTTTCTTCTCTCACTCAATCCTTTATCCCTTCCCTTACGCCGCGGTTCAGGTGTCCAACGAGATATGAGACAGATATTGCGCCATTTACTTTTCCCCAAAACCAATTATATTATCTATGTTACCGTTTTCTGTCGATCACCTTATTCCTTACTGAAAAATAATAATTCAAACTGGGCGGGTTCTCGGCCGTAAGGTGCAAAGGCCAAAGAATGAAAGTCAACTGCTTCCCAGAAGATAAAAATTGCTATTCTTTTGAACTATCAACGCTAGAAAAGTGAAAACATATCTACGATTTAAATTGCCTGCCGTTCATATTTTGGTTTTCTTTCATTTGTTTTAACTCGGTATTGTTCTTACGTAAAACAATAGTTATCTTCATTGTATTGAGAGCTTTTATGTTGAGCATTGGTCTTCTTCGGTGCTCGCAAGCGAATTAAAGATTAAAGGGGCGTGGGCAGACAATTAGGCGGTAAGCCCGTACTGATTATCTGTGTGCACAAGACACGCGTGATATAAAAAATTCACACCGAGTTATAACTCAAAAAACAGTCCAAAAAGTGAAAGGTGGCTTCATTGCGCTAATGCTGCATTCCTCGTTGAAGTAATGCCAATATTACAGCGCGTTTGAGCTTTCTAAAGCAGGCGAAAGGCACCAACGTTTGAAGTGCGCATTTAGAAGGCTTCGGTTCTGGAGAAAAACGCGGTATCAGTGTAAAAAAAAAAAAAAAGGCATATATAGCTTTTTTTTTTTAAAGTATTGGAAACACGAACAGAGAGGTTGGATTAGGAGCCCCGAAAAGAAAAACAAATAAATCACTGCCAAAAGCAAATAATTTCCTCGCATAGAATTGGAAGTTTAGCTTACGCGCTTAACCTTAGCGTTCGCTTTGTTTTCCTATGGGAATTGGAAGTGTTTCGTTTTACTCATCTCCGGGTTGTCCGCGGCACGAAATAAGAAAACACAAGGAGTGGCGGACTAGGAAAGAAGCCAGGCCTCCACAACTACAACCGTGGAGTAACCGGCAATCTTACGTAATCGGTTCGCTGTTCGTGGCACCCCAGTTGTGTGCAGCACGCGGAATCCACTAAAGCCGAGGGAGTGAAAAAGACTTTACCGCGGTATGACAGCCTCGGAAGCAGCAACTCACATTGCACAGTTGCTAAGCAGGTAACACCGTTAAGGTTTCATGCAGCAGGACGTTTCAGAAAAGCCTCATTCCTGAACAGCAAACATGCGGACGACTCGACGTAAGGCAAGCCCGATGCCGGCGGAGTAATATGACGGTCGCTAATACTATTCCGCTTTTCGAGTGGACGAGGACTGGAGCTGCAGCTTTCAGAACGCTGCGCACAATCTCTCAGAAGGTGTTCACAAAGATGCGTCTGCTGTCTGCCCTTTTTATATTTTGTGTGCATTTGGGGAAGGCCTAGCAAACTTTAAAAAGCGAGCAAAGAAAAAATAAGATAAAAAGAAGTGATGGGAGTCTGCACAGGGAGCCCAGCTGATGGCCATGGACAGTGAACAGGCAAGGAGCGACAGAAAAGAAGCAAATCTCCACGCTAGCGCTGCTTGGGCCGCACCCCTAAATGCGAAGTCCAAACACCATCTCAGGTGAGGCGGTGGCCATCCTTCCGCGAGAGCGCAGCCGAGGAACGTATTGATTTTGAAGAAGGAAGGGATTAGGCGATCGAAAGGAAGGTGAATCGATTGATTGCGCAGCGGAAGGGGGAGAAAAGAAGCAGCCCAGCGAGTCGTGCTATTATAAAAAAAATGTAAAAAAAAAACAGAAGAGAAAGAAAGAAAGAAGGATCATGTCATGAAAAGACAAAAGCGAGCAATAACAGTTGAAAGAATTTCTTGAACTTGTCAAAGACGGCGAGGAAAAAACGAAGCAGAGTACGGGTTGCTTCGCGCACCGGCGTATGCAGTTCCAGCCCGGGAAGGCAAGAGGGACGACAATCAGGTGAAAGCACTAGCTTTTATGAAAGCTTTAAAGTAAAATACAGAGAAAAGCGAAAGCTACTGAACAGAACATGTGTGGGAGTGGAAGCAACTGCAGAAACTTCCAGACGAAGGAACTCGGAAGCTGAAAGGGAAGAAGCAAAGAATGAGAGTGACGAACAGAAATAAAAGTAGGAAATAAAGCAGACCGCACAGTCTAGACCGGTTTCTCATTGCGGTTACCTGCTCATTTTGAGAGAGAACAGAACTCATTTGATCTTGGTGGCCACAAGAAACGAAATTCCCCTGGACCAAGCAAACGGAAACAAGGCGAACAGCAACGACACTGAACAGAAGCCTCGACAGGAACATTCGTATTTCGTTGTTTCCCGTCTTTTTGATGCAGACGGGAGCCACCAGGAACGTCTTCCCTGCAAGTACCGTATTTTCACGGGCATAATGCCACCGAGTTCCACGAAGTCCGATCGAGTTTGGTAACGGGGTTTGCAGTGCCGAATAATAGCTAGGGGAATATCAGTACCCGGAACCTTATCGCCACACTAGCGAAGAAGTACTAGACAACACATCTGAACGAGACAAGAGAGCGAAAGCAGTATTTGATGTGCTCTGACCCTAATTTCATCTCCGACGTTTCGCAGATTTCGCTTAACAGTAAATCACGACAGAGTATTGAACTATCATTCTGTGCATTAGGTCAGCCTGCAGCGCCTGCAATTTGCTATCAGCCTGCAGTAAAGATTAGGCCACGCCGCTCTATATCCAGCCGAATATCAGACCCTATTCCCGTCTCTATACTCGGCCCTATACCTGACCCTATCTGGCCCTATACCTGGCCCTGTACCTGGCCCCATATCCGCATCTACACCGGGCTTTATACCTGGACATATATCCGGCTCTATGCCATGGCTTATACTTGGCTCTATACGTGACCCCATATATGGCCCTATACATGGCTCTACACCGGGCCCTAATTCGCCGCTATATAAGGTCCACCAGGGTAATGGTATCTGATCTACACTGCTACACTAGTATAGTTTTGTAATTTGAAATTGGTGAGCACATTCCATGAATACATAGCACAGCCAGCTCAAGTGCCGCTTGGTACAGAACACGCGAGCAGGAAGCCCCTGCTTGAAAAATGAATACAAATAAAAATAAGTGAGAAAGTAGCAAACGCAGAAAGTTCCAAATAGCACCGCGCAAAAGCAAGGCGTGAGAGGATGTGTTCCGCAAGGCACTGACGCGGCGTACGAAGACGCAGCTCCTTGCCAAGCAAATCCCAGGCTGCGATGCACTCCACCCAGCTTCGTCTCACGCTGCGCGTCGTGTGTTTTACCAGGGATTTGCTCGACTCATTGAAGACGCCGCGAGGGCGTGTGTATGTGTGTATACGTGTGCGTGCCAGCTGAGTCAGCACGGGATTCGCGTCTCCTCCGCGATAAGCCCAAGACCCCGGCTCTTTTCGCGCGCTTTTCCGCCCCCTTTTCCCGCTCCTTGAAGGAACAGGAGAAACCAGTCCCGAAGCCCGCGACACGGCCCGTCTCCCCGAATTCTCGTCCCGAGTCTTTCCCGGTGTTTTCCCAGTCTTGAGGAGGCAAGCACGTTTGAACGCAATAACTCCGGCTTTGCCATTCGGGATAGGCTTCTCCTTTTACTCCCTTCATTTCCTATTTACTCTCGCGCGTCAATGCTCACATCCGATTCGGTTTTTTTTTTTTTACCCGGCGAATGCAAGAGCAGCGCTTTGATCTCGCCTGAAAGAGTTTCGAGGCAGACCGCGGAGTGTGGAGCGCTGGTGCGACAGTGCACAGCAAAGCGTTAAGCCTTAAAAGAGTTAAGCCTTTCCTTCGGCAAAGCGTTCCCAGAGAGTTTCGGCAATCAAAAACGTCGCCGCGACCGCCGCCCGAATGCGAAAGAGCGAGCGATTAGACGCTCCGGGCCTAAAGCGGATTTTGAACGCTGAGCGGAGAAAGATTGTTGTAATCAGCATGCGCGTGTCTAAAGGTTAGCGCTCCGAACGGGAAAAAGAAAAAAATACGATTAGCTCCCGTGCCTCACAAGATCAGCGGAACGTATGCACGATTCGAGGACGGCTGTGAGCAGCGATTTCTAATGAACGTGATCCGTGTGCTGCTACCGCGTTTCTGGTATGAATATGTCGGGGGGATGACGGTGACTTAATGCAGGAAGCAGACATTTTTAGACACGAGGCGAAATTAAAGGTATGCCACCCGAATCCCCTTAGTTTAACCTGTGCAGGGTGGGTGTCGCGAGCATATATGAGGAAAGAGTGAGGAGGCACGGGGGGGGGGGGGGGGGGGGATAGACGGGGACGTTAACGATGAGAATTTCCGGTTGGCTAGCATAAACTGGGTGAAAGGGAAGAGGGTATTTAAAGGGGAAGGAGAAAAGAGGAGTTGATAATGAAGGATGCCAAGTAAGGAGATGTGTGCGGCAAACTCATAACCTGCACGGCAGACATAACGCCCTCAGGAAAGGGAACCGCGGAGATTACTGATTACCTCGAAATAAAAAAGAAAAAAAAGGAAGGGTATAGGGAGAGTCACTGCATTAAAAGCCCATTTGCGGATTTCACCGCACGCTGTGGTTAAATATGCTGGCCACATTTTGCACCCCCTTTAATTTTTGACTTGGATTACGTTTTTCCGCTGATGAAGCTCTCGTTCACAATATTAGCTCGTGGTATTGTTTCAGGATGTCAACGTCCTTTTTTTTAGTTTACTACCTCGAGAAACATACAGGTACCAACCAAATTTGCTTATGATTAAGGGAGAAGTATAGTTAGAAAATGAGTTCAAATAATAAAGAGATTGCCTTCATAAGGCTTGGGAAATATTCGTTCACGGCATGCTAATAAACTTTTTTTTCTTGTAGATGTGAGTGACTGTGTAGAAAAATCTCCTTCTAGTGGAGATTTTTACGTAAACTAAGTATACGTTGTGGATGTCTCAAGTTTTTATTCAGCAGAAAAAAAAGCTTTGAGCATGTTTAGCTCCTTCTCAAGTGCCTTCTCAAGTCTCAACTAACCTCGCTAACACCAGCGTCATGAGAATAACTGCTTCTTGGGTCGATCAACAAAATCGCCTTTTTTTTATGAAGAGGAAAACGGTGTGGCTTTATCTTCCGGATAACTAGCCCGTAAATCTTCAAGACAGGCGCAATTTCGCTACCCAGAAATTCCGTACAGACGCACTGCGCTGTCTTGCAGCGATGGTGGATAAATTTATAATGCAAATTTATGAGCACTGGAAGCACGCCTTACTCAGAAGTGATGAGCAGGAAATTACGTTGCGCGAGCCAAAAATAACGAAAGAAAAAAATATACAGGCATCGAGAAAAATGCTGCCTCTACGTATGCACCCGCTGACGCCCAGTATACGCGAAATAATGCGAACGTTATGCGGCGTTTGTCTCGCGCACATCATTTCCGGAATCATACTTAACTGCAGGAAGCGGACTACGATAACATCGACACAGGAGGGCATCATCATCAACTTTGGGCCGGATCTCTTTAAGCCGCCGTAATGACG